>NC_056735.1:739193996-739396496 GCF_019279795.1 Protopterus annectens | reverse complement strand
GGTATTGATATATATACATACACACAAAGCAAAATGTATATGTCAGTGTAGATATACACATGTACATAAATAGGTTACTTCACAGCAATTAGGGGTAACATATTTACAGCCCGGGCATATGTGACTGGGAGGTCCAATAAATAAACATTGTACCCCCAACATCGCCCAGCTAGGCCGGACAGACATACAGACAGGCAATACAGATCAATATACTGCCTCTGTCCAGAACACCAGTAGGAAGGTACCAGTGGGAGAGATCTGCAAGGTCTACACTTTAAACATGGATAACGGTGTCCCTTGCGGGACCCCAAAAATTCAGGGTACGGGTGAATCTGCTGACACTAATATGAGCAGGATGTAGGTGTACATGGAACAGCAGGTTGTGCAAGTGTGATAATACATGGGTTGACAAAACGTACGACATGTGTCCCGAGATGGGGAGAGTGGGCAATGTGTAGGGGTGTGCTCATACCCCAGCTGCGCTCACAGTAGGTATTTGTCATGACTGCTGTAGAGGGGTGCCAGGTAGGTGGACCATGGTTATGCAATAATGGGCTTAAGTGTGCAGGTGCTGGTTGGCAGAGATGTAGTAGGCCTGCCCAGTGGAAGTCATTAATATTCCTATGTGGGCATAGCATATGCCTACACCTCCCAAACCTGAAGAGCACATCTACCGGATAGTCTGTAAACCATCAGGGGAATACATAGAGACCAAATCAGTGCTGTGTACCCAATTAGCATGGACGTCCATAGTTATGTATCAGAATGTAACAAAGTCCAACTAAACACTTCCAGAAGTATTGATATTAGGTGAACAGGTGGCGGAATATAGGTAATGACAGATGACAACATGTATGAGTCATAAACAGCATGTACCTCGACAAACGTGAATGAATACATATGCTCTGTGACTGTAAATGTGTCTGGTTAATAGAACCAATCATCTAAATGTGTCCCACAGGGTATTATGCATTGTTCCTGATACAGTGTTTATTCACACCCATTGGTATGTGAGTTCTGCTACTGACAGAAAGTGCATAATTTGCTGACCACCTTAGGTAGATGATAGCATAATAGAAGTGGTTCAACACCCATACGCCTGTGAGGGACACACCCGTCTGGGCAGTTGTGTCCTGAAAAATGACAGTTATGGCACATGGCCTGTGAGTTCGGGAATGGAGGCTATATAGTGTGCGTAGTGGTGTCAGAAATTAATTTGTTGTATCAGAAACAGCTACATGTAATAGGAAACAGTATTATCAATTATAATGCTACATGAATAACCTTAACGTATGCAAACCGTGGAAGTTGTCCGTTTACTACTGGCTGTGGGTATGTGTTGCCTTGACACATGTGATAGCTCTACATATAGGGTCTATAGGGCCGCCACCAATCTGAATGGCCAAAGTGGAACCTGCTCTGTAGAAATGTCAGGCATACCAGGGCAGAACATACCTACAGCCATGCATAGTACAGAAATATACATATCGACACAAATCAAAGCATAGTCTAGCAGCAGTAAAGTTGCTTATGCTACTACATATAACATATCGACGTGTCAGGTATACAAGACCTGTAACAAGCAACCAGTACAGATACGTACAACATGAGAATGTCCCCTAATCAGGACAGTTGCAATGGCTAGAGTATTGTCCATACCTTGTCCATACCTCTCAACTGTCCCTGAATTTCAGGTACTTCCCTGAGTTTGACTGAAAGTTTAACTCTGTCCCTCTTAATCCCTCCTAAAATTAGTGACTGTTGAAGGAAAGGTGGTGAATTACACATAATGACTAATGATAATAAGTAAGAGTTATAAACTGCTTTTACTTCAGAAAATGTGTATTAAGTCATATGCTCTGATTCTGACAATGTTTCAAGTTAATAGCACTACTTTTGTAAAAGTGTCCCTGATTTTTTCTTGACCTGTCCCTGATTCTGTAGAAATGTGTCCCCGATTGGTGGAGAGGTCTGGTATTGTCACATGAGATATGCCTAATGAGGACTGTCCCATGCAAAGTGGGAAAGGTGACACTCCTACAGTCTCCCGTCGTGCAATCTGAAAGGTGGAAAACGTACAGTAGATATATGGTAGCATGACTCAGCAGACAGCTGCGTTAACAAAATCATAGTCACATGTCAGCATTGCAGAGTATCGGTTCCCATGTATCAGGCAGATGGGAGCAGATCATATGAGGAACACGCATATAATATGATTACATCACTGGACAGGCCGCCGAGTCTGTACAGTCGAATGCCTGCCGTCGCAAAATGGTTACACATACCCGATACTGTAGTCATGTAGTCTGATGTAATACGCATCACAAGGGATCGCACACACCCAGCGTGAGTGACATATGTAAGCATAAATGTCGGTGAGCGAGCGGCTGTAAGCATGTTTGTCTACCAGTATGCCAGTAGTGCACTGTCAAAGAAATGTGGAGAATAAACGGGTATAAGGTGCTGTGACAAGAGGTCAGCAGTGCTTAACACTGTGCAAACCCATGCACAACTGCTCCCACCTGCTGGAATGTGCCTTACCCAGTCCGTATCCAAAGGCTTCGGTCTGTCCGCATACAAAGAACCGCCCTATTCACATGTTGGTAGCAGTACCCTGC
Source organism: Protopterus annectens (assembly GCF_019279795.1). NCBI lineage: Eukaryota > Metazoa > Chordata > Ceratodontiformes > Protopteridae > Protopterus > Protopterus annectens. The sequence goes on along the minus strand of NC_056735.1, from coordinate 739,393,878 downwards.
GCACATAGCTCATGTGAATTAACAATAGACCATGGCATATGTACAGACAATAGACCACACACACACACACCATACAGCGTAGTGATTCAACAGTATAGCAATGTACTGACAGATATGTCTGGACCACTGGTGTATGCATGCCTGGCCATCCTGTGTTTCAGTGTATGAGCATGCCCAGTGTGACTGTTACGCATGTTGTCGACCGACATTACTGTCATACCGTCATGTGTGTGAGCATGCCAAGTATAGTCAACTGTATCGCATGTGTCACATGTCCAGATAGTTAGTACTGTGTTGCTGACCCCTCCGTTCTACACAGACAGGTGTCATGCTGTGTCTGCAGGGTAGCTAATGGTCATGTGGCATTGACAGTTGCTACATGTCTGCATAGCGTGGGGGGACATCCAACCACAACCACAGTCCTACACAGCACCGTGGGTGGCGCATATGACTCTCACATGAGTAGGTTTGACTGGGGGCACAGCCGACAGTTGTACACATCTGCCGCTACTGTACTGGTATGCCAGGTACTCCATGTCAGTGTGTGGACTTACCTAAATTGCTGGTTGGAGGGATACCAGTGTACGTCAGTTCCCAGCTTTAAATACCAGCACAGTGGTGTTGGACGTCCTAGCTTACACAACCTACATCAAACTGCATGGCCTGCTGTAGTCTGTGTGTGTCTTAGGGGGTTGAGGTAATTCATTGGGCATATCCATAGGCCATCGAATATCATTTGTCTGTATTGGTCCACATCTGTCCAGCTGCATGGAATGTGTGTGGGCTGTACGGACACACATGATGGTCAGCCCATAATCTGCAGTGGGTTAGGACACCCTGTGTACTACATGCTACCATTATGACCCCTGTATGTGCTACAGAGGTCATGGTGCCACTATGGATGTGTACTGTCTGCTGCCCTAACATTTGGCCACCACAGTCACTTGTATGCTCACATACATACCATAGCAATGGGTAAATACACATTCTAATACAACTGCCAATTGTTAGGTCAATAGACATACCCTGGGTGTGTTCTGGATTTGAGGATGGTGCTGGAGGGCTGCCTATGTTGGATGCACACACAGCACCTCCTATACATGGCCGAGCACAGGTAGTGTCATGTTTGCCATCCATTGTACTGTGTGCGGGTCAGAGAGGGGAAATCCATGGGCACCTACTGTGTCAGTGCATATGCCTTGTGTTGCCTCTTTGCCAAGGGCAGGTCATACTGTGCATGGGCTTTCGCTGACTGTGCCCTGCTCAGGTAGTTCCTTCACCAAGTCACACTGTGCCTGTACAGGCCTTGGCAGTGGTGTTGGGCTGTGTGGCCCTGCCCCATGCTGTTCCTGCTGCAACTGTTACTGCAGGATAAGATTGTGTAGCATAGCAAATACCATAACAACTTGTATGCATGTAGCTAGTGAATACTGCAGAGCTTCACGGGATGTGTCCGGATACCAGAACCATGAACTGAGCATCCCAAACACATGCACAAGTATATGTCTTGCTTGTGCATCCGCCTCATTATGGTGTGAGTGTTCAGGTGTGTGTGCATTGCTGATGGGTGTCATCAGCCACGGCACCAGTGTTTACCCAGAATCCCCTACTAGGAGACTGTAGGGGATGTCCATATTGGCATTGGTGTGGTACAGCTGTGTCAGAAGCCATATATCGGAATCATCATAGCTTCCAGGGCAGACAGCACACACATTCAATCTCATGCCCTGGCATTGCATACGGCCTAGCTGTTGGAGGGTATGCCCCTGCAGTGACTGTAGGCCCTACCACGCTCACCAGGTGGTGCTTCGATGTGTATGTGTGTGCAGGCTATAGCACCCAGTACCCCAGGGTAGTCATCCATGTGGTTGAACTGATGCATATTGCTGGTCTACTAATCATGTGCGTTGAGGACATGTACGTGCTCACTAGCATGTGTTGACATGGTGTCTGTGAACTGGTGCAATACTCTGGATACAGATGCCTGTGAGATACCCATGATATCTCCAGTTGTGCTGTGTGAGGTACCTGTGGCTAGTACACCTAGGCCAACACATACCATGGTATCCACTGTGATGTGTTTCCCTCGGCCTGTTTGATGTGTCAAGTGTGGCAGGCACAGGTCAACAAGCTGCTGTAGGAGGTCTCTGTCCACCCCATAGTGCTCCACCATCCCCAGCCCATGTAGCCCCTGGTAAGTCACCCTGGGTCTATAAAGTCTTATGTCACCACAGTAAGGGTTGTTCGGCAGCATACAAATCCTCACTGCCCCAGCCTCCTGCACATGTTGGTATATGTTGCCTGCTGCAGCCCTTCTCATTTGGTTGGACTGTGTCGTGAAATGTCCCCGCAGGTATACACTGGTGGTGTAGAGTGCGGACGAAACCTGTGTGTATGCTGCTTGCTCACATTACCATACTGTTCAGGTGCGGGCTGGCCATGTCATCTGCTGATTGTGCTGATCAACACCTGCTTGTGCAGCCTGTACATACCCCACCACTGCTGTCATCCCTCCCAATGTCACCAGGCAGGTATAGACACACCCCTAGCTTAGGCATGCTACGGCAGGAGCACTCCCGAGGCACAGTTCTGCAATGTACTTACAGTATGCCTGACCGCCCCCCCCTCCCATGCTATCAACTATATTCGAGACCTGCACCCGGCTGACTACATACATACACTCCAGAGACCTGCATCACACCCTGGTGATAAATGGGATACACTATTGTCAACCTCATCTGCATAATATAATCTTCTAATGAATAGTTATATGACCCATACCGAACCTGCAAATTAATAACCACTGCTCAGTGTCGCTCAGATCCGTACACAACTGGCAACAGGTACTTTACTATCACCATATTCAATGTCCCATGGTCCTCCCAGCAACAAAATAACCGGTTTCTACACGACTACAACCTGTGACCCTGCACACTACAGACAATGTGCATTACCACCACGCCATGGCAGATATACATAGATCCCAGGTTATCACGTACAGATCATCCGGCACAAACATTCAATAGTGCTGATGTCCCCAGACATATATGTTCACATCTATGTCCACCATATATATTATTTGTATACATATATACATGGACATATATATATATATATATATATATATATATATATATATATATATATATATATACATACACACATATACATGTACACACATATATAGATATGGCATTTATATCACAACAGCGGACCACATGACAGCAAAACATTAGGCAGGAATAAAAAGGAAACTACATGTGCCACCTGCATCATGTAGTGTTGTTACTATCAAGGCATGTGTGTTTTGTTGCATCACACGGGTCAGACCGTATCAAGGGTAAGAGTAGAGCTGCTGACAGTTACTCACCAGACCTATTGGTGAATGTATGTGTTGACAACCCAGTGTCTTGGCAGAATATGCAGGCTGTGGACACTATATAGGTCAGCAACAAAACACACTGAACACATCCTGCAGCTAGCCACCCACAGATACCAACACAGGTATAACTGCCAAACACACACATCTGCCATGCCTTGGAATCGAGAACCTACCTGTCTAGTCTAGCACACTACAGCATTATGCAGTAACAGAACACGCTACCAAGTTGCAGCATCACCGCAATCCCAGAGGCATACATCTAGGTGGATGACATCATCCACAAAGGCAAAGACGCCGATAGGGAATGTATGGGGAGTGAGCCATCTAAAAGCATTACTCTGCCCCAGGCAGCTGGAAACACACACACACACACTTGGCAGGGCTGGGAGTCGAACATACACCTAACTACCTTATCACACTATAGCATTATGCAGTTACAGAATGCACTACCGAGATTACTGGAACACAGTACTCCCAGAGGCATACTTCTAGGAGGTTGACATCATCTGCAAAGGCAAAGATGCTGGTAGGGAATGTATGGGGAGCGAGCCGTCTAAAAGCATCCCCATTCAGCTAGCAACACACACATACACTTGGCAGGGCTGGGAGTCGAACATACACCTAACTACCTTATCACACTACAGCATTGCGCAGTTACAGAACACGCTACCGAGATTACTGGAACACAGCACTCCCAGAGGCATACTTCTAGGTGGATGACATCATCCGCAAAGGCAAAGACACCGATAGGGAATGTATGGGGAGTGAGCTGTCTAAAAGCATTAATCTGTCCCCAGGCAGCTGGCAACACACACACACACACACACACTTGGCAGGGCTGGGAGTCGAACATACACCTAACTACCTTATCACACTACAGCATTACACAGTTACAGAACGCGCTACCAAGATTACTGGAACACAGCACTCCCAGAGGCATACTTCTAGGTGGATGACATCATCCGCAAAGGCAAAGATGCCAATAGGGAATGTATAGAAAGTGGGCAGTCTAAAAGCATATTACTGTCCCAAGGTAGACGTAGACAAACACATGGCAGTGGTGTGAGCGGGACAACTGCCTATCTATGGAGCACTATTACAACACTATATAGATACGAGACGCACCACAGACAGTACACCCTTCAAGACAGTCAACCAGTGTGTTCAATGTAGAAATCCATCCTGACGTGGGGTATGGACATCTGTTGCCTGGATGACCACCATCGCTATACAGGATGTCAATGGCCATGCCCATACACAGAGGCACATAACCGACACAAGGTGTCACTGGGCATGCTCACACACTTAGTATCACATGTCCGTTTGGAATGTACTGTGTGTCCATCTATACAACGGTGTACTGGGCATGCTCACACACTTAGTAGAAGCGAAGGGCTGTCTTGCATGCACATGGATTCTAAACATGGAAGGGCACAGTTTGAAATGTACTGTGTGTCCATCTACACAACAGCTTACTGGGCATGCTCACACACATAGTAGTAGCAAAGGGCTGTCTTGCATGCACATGGATTCTAAACATGGAAGGGCACAGTTTGGAATGTACTGTGTGTCCATCTACACAACGGCGTACTGGGCATGATCACACACTTAGTAGTAGCAAAGGGCTGTCTTGCATGCACATGGATTCTAAACATGGAAGGTCCCAGTATGGTATTACTGTCCCCACGTACATGAAGGCCACTCATGTACTGACCAGTACACACTCAAGAGCCATCACAGATGTCTCAGGTGCAGATCACAGAGGTAAATGCTGCATTCTACTATGTAGCCCTCAGACATCACCATGTCCTTGGACCAGCAACACACATCCATACATTACCACAACACCATGTCACTCATGACCAGTGGACTGTACATAGGTCTACAGCAACTGTGCAGACTACACATGTACTGACAGGGTTCCATCATGTGTTATGCAATGCAATGATACCACTGTTCATAACCAGGTCGGCTCTACACATAACAGGGGCCCTGGGTCTTACACAGCTGTAAGAGATGACTGTCACTGTACAGCAAAGAACACACATGTTTGGATATGACATACATGTAATCGCAGTGGATATGTACAAGGACCACACACACACACACACACACACACACACACACAACACATAAGTACATAGCATAGCTTTTGCTGTCCTCCATGCAGACAAGTGGCTACAGCAATCACATGCATGCACATGGAAGGTAGGTCCATGGCTGTTGAATGTTAACAGTACATAAGGTAGCAATGTTGACCGAGGTAACATTCCCTCTGTACTAGTTACCCATGACAACCATCATATCATACAACAGTCCATGTGTTATGTATGTCATCACACATGTCCACCAATTGCAATGCATACAAACATGGCTACATGACAGGCATGTAGGACCAACACACATGTACATGTAGTGGTGTGCATGCAGCTACCATGCATGTGCAGTAGCTGATGTATGTAATTCATCTGTGCCTAACTACAATATGCAGTTGCAATGCAGCCCCATCATTGACACCTGTATATGGTGAAATACTGACAGTACGGTAGGATGTACATCAAGTATGGATGGATGTGTGTACATAAAGTGGTGATCCACCTTTGCAGATGGATGTTTGCCAAAGATGGCTCACAGGTGTGTCACAAGCCATCCTACCATTACATGTGCAAACAGTACGCTATGTTACTGTTACATGACAGTGAAGACATACAACCTACACAGTGGTCAGGGTGTTACTGACTGTAAGTCACTTGACACCTGCAACACTTACATCCTCCCATGTGCATATAGCAGCACAATTGTCGAAAGTAGCATTGGTACACATAATGCGGCCAATACTGCTGCATGTCTGTCAGATGTATCATCATATAGCAGGTGTATCATTCACAGTACTGCCATGTGTGTTTGCTTGTGTGACCATATATGCCACGTATGGTGGGGAATACATCCCAATTGTTACACACCCCTGTACACTGTTGTAGAGATCTGTACATACTGCAGTGTGGAAAGCATGACACAGGCAGGGGTGGTGTGTGTATCACACACATGTCAGCTATCTGTATGTGAATGACATTTGTGGACTCCACAGTGTGTGTGTGTGTGTGTGTGTGTGTGTGTGTGTGTGTGTGTGTGTGTGTGTGTGTGTATGTATGTATGGCTGTCTGGTGCATGGAGTGAGGGTGTATGCTATCATACAGAACAGACAGGATCCCTAGCCCCTCATGGTGATGCAATCTACTACCCTGTTGATGCCATCGGTCTCAGCCTTACTGGCTACCTGTACATGTTCATTCTCTGTGACGTGTCGTGTGGGTGCACAGTACTGTGAGGGTGATTACCACATAGGCAGGGGTCCTCACCTCAACACTATCAAGTGTGCATTACAGTGTTGTTGACCCCGTGAGTTTGGGCATGTTACTGTGTGTTTCTGTGTATGTCTGTGTGTGTTCTCATCCTGTAATGTGACAGGGTATTACTGCTACACAGTGAGGCCTCATGCTATCAAGTGGCCTCTAATGTTATCATCGGCCAGACCACTGTGTAAACCCCCCGCACCATGTCAACATACCTGTGATGTGACCTAGTATGGATGTTATGTCTCTAGCCACTGTAGCCTATTAAACAGCCCACATGCTTCTGGATCAGTAGATGTGTGGACATCTGTGGAATGGCAGCCTTTCTAACAGTGAGGTTGAGGCTATGTATAGCATGCTGCTATTGCCATACATGCCTGTGAGTACTCCACATTTACACATGTGAAGCTGCAAACACTGCTACTTATTGGCACATGCAAGTAGACCTTAAGGAGGGAAGCAGGACATCATTACCAACATGCTGTTATTGTTGTTACCAAGACACATACTGTGAACATACAACAATGCACTCCAACTGCAAACACTGTAACGTAATGGCACATGCAATTAGACCTTAAGGAGGGAAGCAGGGCATAATTACCAACATGCTGTTACCATTGTTACCAAGACACATACTGTGAACATATAACAATGCATTATAAACCTTACTACATGGTATGTCTGCTGCATGTCAACAGTACACAACTAATGTCATATACACTTATCTCACTATTCTGTTCACCCTGTGCATCAGACCATATGAGCATGTCCCTGCACCAATGGTGTGGATGACAGGGATGCGGCACAAGCATCATCATATGCACAGGGTGATAATGTTTGCCAGGGGCATAGGCTGCACCAGTGGATGACATCATGTGTGTGGGTAAGGTCCGGTGATCTGATTGGACATGTGTGGTCATTATGCATGTGGGTGTTGCAGTGCCCTACAGATGTTTCTGCTGTGTGCATGTATGTATGCACACAGTTCTGCCTTTTGTCAGGCCTACACAGGGGTATTATTGACAGCTCCAGATTGTACAGACCAGGATGTACAGCTCACTGTGTCCGGCCACGGCCACATGACCTGTGCCTGCCAGGGGTTGCACGGGCACTACCAGGCAGAGGTACAGATTGGCTACTGTCCAATGACACTTGTCCACTGGAACCGTGTCCCAGCTGGGAATGTTCAGGGCCATGTCCACATGGCCTGCTGTGTCCAGGTGTGGACAGCACAACACCAGCTGCACTGCTACTGCTACCGGCACTATGGGAGCGGGCATGTGAGGTGGCTCATTCACATTTACCTGCATTAGGTGGTGTAGCTGGCCTACGTCCACGTGGCCTACGCCTCACTCCTACCAGATGTTGTAGTACAGACAGCTCACGCTCGTGGATTGCCATGCCATGGTCAAGGATTCCAACCATGTCACCCAATCGCCTGTCCAGAACATCAGCAATCTGCTGTTGAGCATTTGCCAATGCCTGGATGCCTCTGCTGTTCACTGTTCTGCCGTTCAGCACATGCCTGTGCTGCCATTACAGTCTGGAACATGTGTCTGGTGACACCAGCTGCTGCACTCTGTACTGCAGGTGCATGTCTGCCAGAGGTCCTCCTACGAGCAGCACTGGCCACATGCCTGTGTGGCACATCTGCAGTCATTACACTGACACCATGGTGTGGAGACACACCTTCTGTAGCCACCACACTTTCCTGTTCCAAGCTAACACACACTAACTGTCCTTCCTCTATGGTCACTGGTGATGGGGTATGTGTTGGCATGAGAACTGTGTGCGGGGAAGAGGGGAAGAGGGGGGCATAGCTGGGATGGCAACCACTGGCACAGATTCAGCCCCTGACAACCCTGCCTGTACCTCATACATATGTTCATCACTGCTAGTATCTGTGGGGACACTAACATCAGATGGACCGCAGGAGGGTAACACACCTACATCACCTGTGAATGCAAAGAAAGACTCTACATTCCAACAGACACACAGACACACCATGCATGTGATTTGACAGATGGCATGTAGCATGCATGTGATACAGCAGACGGCATGCAGCTCAGACATTAATAGTGGTAGCTAGCATACCTCCCTGGGTTGCACACAACAGCAAGCAGGTGTCATATCAGTAGCCATGCAGTTCACACAATCATGGTAGTAAGCATGCATCCCTGTGATACACAATGTGGACCAGCACAGGTTAACAGTACACATGCCTGAAGTGACCTTGACATGTAATCTGCAGATGTGTGCATTGACATGCATACATGTCTGACACAATGGTGTCCTGACACATGTACAGCGTTGTAATGGGTATCACATTGCAGTGTTGTCTGTATGCCCTACAGATAGAATTCACTTTTAGCAAATTTGCATGAGCATTGAAGGGTAGTGTGAGGTGTCTACATTGCTATACAGTGTGAAGTACAGACACTGTGCCATTACATGGCATCATGAGGCGTCTATAGTGCTATACAATGTGTAATACGCACACAGTGCATAGCCATAACTGCGTGCATACACATTACATAACTGTGGATTGTGACCCATGTCACTGAGGTGTATACACACCAATCCATGCTGTGTCATGTGACAGGTCACTGGAAGACCTACAGATGACACCCCTGCACAACTACTACAAAGTCTTAGCTGCCTGGCAACCATGTCCACACATAGCAGACTTGTCAATACACCATGTCCCACACGACATTAATGTACCACACACATGAGGTGCACGGCTGACAGTGATGTCCTACAGCAGCAAGGGAAATGTACGTTATCTGTGGCCTGATGTGGTGTCAATGTCTGTGGAAGCTGTACAGGTGACTACTCTCATGCTATGACATAGTCGTGATGTTAAACACATCTTATATGGTTGAATTAAGTGACACCTCCACTAGCTGTGCACAGGCGTTTAGGATGTCCAGTGTTCCACATCAACTATATAATCAGTCAACTAAGGCTATAGTTGGACCATGTGTGGACAATGTGCAACAGGGTCTATACACATCACAACTACTGTGTGGCTACATGTCTCTGGCCATCCCCCATGGCCATGTGTGAACATGTGTTGGCCAAATGTTTGTGATGGCCATCTATCTCACATGTCTGTGTTGTCCCATATGACATACACCCATAGATGTCAGATATGTCACTGTCCACAGGGCTATGCAGACAACGGGTTGTATGTTTGGTATGTGGGGTATGTATTATGGGATAGTGAGACAATATTGCAGCCAGAACACTACATGTCTGGGACATGTCAGATGGCACATCACAATGTGTGCACCCATTGCAGGGGCATATTACACAATGGTGACTCCTGTGGGCTGCCCATATCCCAGCTCACTGTGTGGTACTGTTTGCATATCACACATGTGTTGTTCCAATGTATAGTACATATGCCTACATTGAACACCTCCACCATTGTATGCACAGCTGTTCACACATCTAGCAATGACAGATACTGTGGTTTCATGTCAGTGTTTCATTTAGTCTGTATATATTGCATATAGGTAGCCAGTGTGAATGATGACAGATGCGACCTGTATATCATGACTGGACCATACATTATGTGTACATGTGTTAACTAGCCACATGGCGTATAGATATATGCATTAACATGCCTGATACTGATAACTGTCTCACCTGCAACAGACTGATGTCTACAAGGCATGCCAGAGGTACCTGTATAGGGGTGACACAGCAGTTTGAACATTATCCATGACTGTATGACAGCCACAGAGTGCACTGTGCATGTTAACACATTTGCCTGTACAATAGCATATAGTATGCACATGTGTGCATACACAGGGTAGCATGCTGTAGTATGCGGCATGTGTGTAAACATACCTTACATATGATGTTACATTACATATTGTACAGTGACACATGCAACTAAATGGGATATAATAGTCATATGTGCAGTAGTGACTTACCAGGCAACTCCAGGCTCATTGATTGGAAGACACCCACCTCCACGATGGCAGCTAGTGTTTGTAGATGCTGTTCTGAGGGTGTCCCCAGGCTGGCCAGTAGCTCCTTGGTGTATGTGAGTGGGGGCTGGGTTGGTGGCCCACCACCTGTTCCACCTTGTTCTCTGGTGATTGCACTGGCACGCCGTTTCAGATGTCGTATCAGGTCCGTGCAGTGTCTGTGCACCTTCTGGTAGGTGCGGTTATGGCCACCCACATCATTAACCCTCCTGCGAAGGTCCTGCCACAGGTTGTCATGCTGCTGGGCAAGCTGTGGCATATGGCTGAACAACACCTCGTAGTTCTCATGGAGGTACGGGATGAAGGCATCATCCTCCAGGCAGCTATACGCTGGCAGGCGTGAACGAGGCATTATCTGGAAGACATAATGATGGAGTCAGGTCACAGTATCACAGAGATGTACAGAGATACAGCTGCACATACATTTGTATTAAATCTAGTACATCTGAACAGTTATCTTTGCAAATCATCATGACACTGACACGACTGCCATGTTTGTGTCACACACATGTAACACCTGTTATGCATTGAATATCATCACCATATATGTGTGTCACCTCATTACATTGTTCATACTCCATGTGAATGCTGTCTTGATGTGGGCATGTCTGTTTGCCTGTACTGGTGTTCTTACCTATCAGCACATGCCTGGATGTATCCACAGTAATGCTGTTGACCTTGATGCTGTGTATATGTCACATATCAACACATACACTGCCTTAATGGACATGAGCAGTAACAATTCACACATACACACAGAAGCCTTTACATGCATGTGTTTTGCCATATACATCTACACGGCACTGTGCAGCAGTTCAACATCCTGCCATGTATCGCCTGTGTTGCACATGTGATAGACATGGGACAATGGCTAGCCGACATCATTCGCAGGGATGGTTTTCAACTATGGCATGTATGGGCAAGGTTTTATAGCTGTATCCACAGCCATTTTGCCACCGTGAGGTGCATCAGTGCCACATTACTGATCCAGACAGTTAATAATACATCTACCATGTGGTCATCGCACCATGTATGACAGAGATGACATGTGCAGCTTTGATGGACAGGGTTGCATGGTATGGCAGGAGTATGTAACATGTATGGCACGGGGATCTGGCCAGCATGTGGCAATCCTTGTAATAGGATGGTGGCTGTCCATGACGTATGTCTTTCAGATCAGGATATGTATGTGTAGCATGTCCAACATCACAGTGTAGCGCATGTCTTTATGCAAGGTAGCCAACATGCTGCATAGTGGAGGTGAGGATTGTGAAGGCTGGTATCACCCATCCACGCATGGCCAATACCCCTTAAAGGTGATATGTCATCCGATATTGGTCACCCGAGTGCTGAGTATACCTGTCCAATGATCTCCATACTCATGGATGCCACCCTGTCATGACATAGGTGCCTCGTATGACTACCTAATAGGCCTGGAGATGTCACCAACTCAGGGAGGTGAACTGCACAGCACCATCCCTTACACAGTGTCCATAATGTTGACCGCTGCCTAGGTGGTAGTTAATGGGTACAGGGTTATTCACCTAGCAGTGACAATGCTATTATCAGCTGTCAGATTGTCCACATATGTCACACACCTCACCCACAAAGCCCATTCTGTATGTTGTCCACAACACTGAGACAGCTATTGCTCCTAGGTCATGGACATTCACATCCTTACATACACAGATGCCTCCCATTTGTCTGTGTGGTATGGGCTACAATGAGGGGGGAGTACACAACATTAACCCTGTTTTACAGTAGCTGCCACTGGTGTGATATGCACATGTCACTCAGTCACCTTTTGTAGTGTTGCTTCTGTCAACAGGCCACTGGTAGAACACTCCTGTGACATACGAATGTACATCTAGTATACTCAGTGTAGCTGGAACACGGTATGGGTGATGATGTCCTTTGACCTTTCACAGGTATGCTATGCAGTGTGAAATCATCCGTACTGTTATCTACTTCTGTACTGCTAACATCTACATTGATAAAGGTTCACAGACTTGCAGGCCATACTCAGCAGGGTAATAGTGCAGTGCCTCCAATTATGACTGTCGTCTCCACTTGTGGGTTGCAGTGGGTTGATATTATCCAACATCCTATCTGTTTTGCATATTCATGCTCAGCGCTTGTACAGAACATGTGAGCACTTCATGAGCTACTAATTACTATAGCACCCATTCCAACTCATGTCTTACATGTACACTGCCTGTCCTTACATTTCCAGCTTGCTTACAGTACAACAGCTGTTGTACACACATAACTCGCATATCTTGTGAGACATAGTTGAATATACAGGCATGTCCAAGTGTCACGTACCAGTGCTATTGCCTGTCTATATGATGAATATGGCAAACATGTGGCAATAGAGCAATTGTCTCATGTACACAGTCAATGCTCACCTCCCAACATACAATACTACAGCCTGTGGGAGATGCATATATGTAGCCATGCTGGGGGTAATGCTCTCACCAACCCAGACTGGACCTGACATTCATGTGAGGACATTTAACATTTGCAACACACCCCACTCATCACATAGTCTCACTAGATCTCCACCACCACAGGCCACACATAGTATGAGTATGACATTTGCAGAACCTCTCCATACTCTGTGTAGGCACCAAAGGCAGCCCCCATTACCAAACACAACAACAATTACTTATAGCCCACAGACTCATGTGTGCCCATCAACTAAAGCCAGTAAGGTGTTATAACATACCCAACACACCAGTCATAGGTGACTCTGTCGGCGGTCACACTGATACACCAGGAATCACTGCAGTGGCTGTACTGTACAGAGGTGCAGGTAACACATGGCTCTGCTGTTCACAGACAGGACACTACCCTAGAGAGGTGCCGCCGGTGTAAACACTGTAGTTGGGCTTACACATAGACTTGCCAGACAACATAGTACCTCGCTATGTACCTGTGAAGCTATTACATGTCCTTTGTGCATGGTTAATTGAGTAGCTCTTCCATTTCAATTAGCTATCATGCTGTTACAGTGTCCCGTGACTACAAGCCATATGTATCCTGATATTGTGTATTGTACATGCCAATAGACTATACCTTTTGTTTGCATGATATAACAGTTGTGCTGTGTAGAATATCTGACATATCTACCTACAATACTGTACATTACACATATTTTACACATTATCCCATAATGCAAAGCATACTTGCACAGCAGGACCACCTTAGGCATGTTATTGTCATTATATGCCCATACACATGCCTACTGTGACAGTATATCAACATATACTATCCCCTGCTATGGCACGTACTTGTTGGACATACCCTACCACTGATGGGGGTGGTGTGGAATTGTTCTGTTTAAAGCCCTCATGTAACATCCCTTGTGGTGTATGTGATGTTTACCTTGTGGCCCACAGCAGGACACACAATTTCTACAAGCGTTACTATGCTCAACAAGACATCACTACATAATACCTTTTCCCACTTTATGCATTGCATACACTTTCAATTAATACAAAACAGGCTCTACGTACACTAACATACTGAGTGTTCTACATACCTTGTTAGCATTCTGAATCTTCATAAATATCTCTCTTACACCTTTACTGTTTAAACGGTTCTATGGTATGAGCATACAGTTTGAATGTATGGCAAGTCATCCTTATATACGTTGATACCTGTAACATGTGGTTTCCTGCCACCAATTGGTGTTCCTGAGTAAATTATTACATGTACATCAGCTGTGCAGCTACTCCATTCACCAATTACTCGGCAACAGTGGGGTATAATTTAATTCTCCACTTGGGCGTTGCCCCTTTGCCCGACCTTCGGGGAGATGGCCTGTATGTGTTTTGTTGTGAGGAATTGCAACTGCTATTTGTAGAGACACGGATATTTTGAATTCATGTCCCCCGTGGATTGTGTGTGATGGCTAGAGTATGTGGTTCTACATGTGAGTGTACCTGTCATCTCAACCGTCTGATAAGGGATTATTGCAAACAAATCCTGTAGCATCGTTGTCTGTTCCATTATACAACAGCTACGATTTCACATGGTGCCTTTACAAATGTGTCTCTCACAAGGTATGTTAACGCTTCTGCAGATGTAATTGAGTGAGTGGATGTTTGTGATGTTATTAGTCTGTATTGCAATTGTTTTGGGTGTGGGGGAGATGTAGGTGGGTGTACATAGCATATACAGGTTTGTGGGGACTGCATGTCTACATATTCCATATATGTGTGTGGGCTCCTTCCCTAATTGAAGACCTATCACTTAGTAGACTGAACTATGGTTGTTACGGGCTTATACATTGAGCCATTGTTAATTGGTTTCTTTATAGTATGCAGGTAAGGTTGATACTTCCATACCTCTGGAAATACAGCGATATGTAAAGGAATGTTACTAAATGACAGCTGTCTCGTGTATTTCTGTCACAGATATTTGCACTCATTGCAGTTGTGTTGGTGACTGAGCCTCTTTGGCATGGGTTGCCACCTTTTCAAATGGCCATAGTGGGACATTCGCAGGACACACATCAGTATTTACAGGCCGACACATACCCACGGTCAGTACACAGGATACAACATACTTTTATCCTGAATACATACTTATTCTTGTAGCACTTTAGCTACTTATCATGTTTCATGTAACATTTACGTTTTGTAGATACAGGCATAACTATTTAATGCAACTATTACATAATATATGGGACATAATTATGTCCTACAATCATGGACATTTGCCCTTTTTAATATTTTTTGTCAGGACACAACTGCCCAGGGAGGGGCTGTCCCTCTTAAAGTGGGACAGGTGGTAACCATATGCCTACAGCCAGCTATGACCACACCTACCGTACTAATCTACCTCTGAGTTAGCACTAACAGATACACGATGCAAACACACACACACACACACACACACACATTACAGTCCCATGGAAACGCACACAGCACCCTCAACACACACATACACAGACTACAGCAATCACAAACACAGTTGAACACAGTACCTACATGGACCGCAACACCGGCAGTGACAACTAAATGTCCCTTAATATCGTGATAATATTACACACAGTTCCAGTGTTCCGGTACTGTGTTCTTTTGGTCTTTAAGCCTCGTGATTACATGTGTCGGTATGTGACACATTCCATAGTTGGCAGTATCCTATTTATTTCTACCTCCATGGTTGTGTACATGTCGTTGACTAATCTATATATTTGCAGATATAGTTGAATCCGTATATATCAACATATATCTTTCTGTCTCCCTTTCTATCTCTATTATATATATATATATATATATATATATATATATATATATATATATATATATAAGAGAGAGTGAGAGGGAGAATACACCTTTCATTGTGTACATGTCGGTATATACTGTTTCCTGGACTCTGCACATTTGTGTTTGAACCTGTTAGATTACACACCTGCTGTTGGTACATCTTGGGCAGCTTAGTGTTAGGTGATTGTGTACATGATTGCATGTTCTACTCCTGGCAGTGGTCGTTTTACCTTTCAGAGCAGGCACTATTAGTACAGGGGTGAATAATGCTAGTTTCACCTGTTCTGGACGTCAGTGACCATGATCTGCACGATATTCAGAGAAGCTTAGCCCTGTTTCGTGCATATCCATATAGTCATGTATAAATGACGCTTACCAGCACTGGGCAACATATATTCCCACTAACATGTGCTAAACCTGATCTGATGACCTGCATCCACCATCCATTATTCGTGCCTTCAGGATTACATAACGTCCCTTGCAGGACATGGTACTGGGAACATGCACGACAGTCAGTGCATTTACCACTTGGACATATGGGATTTGTACACGTGTTATGGCATTTTGTATGTGGACTGTACTACGGCTGTTACTCCATACTGGAATCAAATGGGTAGCTCAGTTAGTTTACATATGGATGAGACCTATTAATGGTATGTCTAAGTGATGTTTAATGCATGTGCTCCAGCACTGGGAATGTATGTCACAGTGAGCCACACACTATAATGTGTTACACCTTCACACAACCATAGGTGGAGCATGCTGGGGTGACAGGTACCTGTCATGGGTACACCCCATGCTTTGCCACTGCATCCATGATTACATTGTATGGAGCCCCTCATTAACACACCAAGGAATCCATGCAGAGTGTGTGGGGAACAGTGATTACACACATGGATCCCACAATTGGCTCTGCTCCACTGAGGTTCAGTTGGTTACTTGATGTGGTGGCAACAGCAGACACTGTTTGCCTCGATTGATAAATGGCCTCTGACAATCAGGCGTGTACCTACCGATGTACCTAGGAACCTATACATACAGTACCAAGATATGCTGATAGGTGCGTGTACTGTTCAGGTGTTGACATTCCTTGTTCCCATAGCTGTTGTGTGTGCAATGGTTGAGGGCTGCCTATGTAGGATTCACACAGTAGGCCACCTATACATTACAATTTACAGGTGGTCGTGTGTGTGTGCCATCCATTTTACTGTGTGTGCAGGTGGAGAGGTGTGTCAGTCCGTAGGGGCCTACACTGTCAGAGTATGTGCTATACGTTCCCTCTTTGCCAAGGCGTAGGCATATTGGGCATGCCTCCATCTGCCTACTGGGGCTGGGACAGGGTGTTCGTGGTCTGAATCCCTCTGTGCCTGTGATGGCCTTGGCAATTATGGTGGGTTGTGAGGGCCTTCATCATTATGTCCCTGCTGCAGCTGTTTCCACAGGATCATATTATGTAGCATGGCACATACTATGAAGATGTGGGCACACGTGCCTGGAGAGTACTGCAAGGCTCCACCAGATATGTCCAAGCAATGGAACCATGATTTCAGCATCCCAAACACATGCTTTATGATGATTCTGGTTTGTGCGTGTGCCTCATTATGGTGTTCTTGCATGGGTGTGTGTGCATTTCTGATGGGAGTCATCATCCATGGCTCCAGTGCATAGCCAGCATCCCCCACAAGGTGGCCATGTGGGATGTCCCCCCAACAAATACCTGATACAGCTGTGAGGCATGCCAGATGTGGGAGTCATGGTAGATTCCAGGGCTGCCAGCACACACATCCATGATAATGCCCTGGGCATTGCACACAACCTGGCAGTTAATGGAGTGGTATCCCTTGCGGTTTATGTAGTGCCTACCATGCTCACCAGGTGGTGACTTGATATGTATGTGCGTGCAGTCTATCACACCCAGTACCCCCAGGTAGTGTGCCACATGGTAGAAGAGACGCATATTGCTGGCCAACTCCTCCTGAGTTCGGGGGAAGTATATATGCTCATTGGCATGTGGTAACATGGCATCCAGGAACTGGTGTAGTACCCTAGATGCTGATGCCTGTGAGATCCCCATTATATCTCCAGTTGGCCTTTGAAAGGTACCTGTGGCTAGTATTCACAAGCTTACACATACCTTCGTGTCCACTGGGATGGGTTCCCCTCTGTTGTTTCTGGATCTCAGGCGTGGCCGGCACAGCTCAACTATTTGCTGTAAGATTTCCCTGTCCACCCTGTAATGCTCTACTATCTCCAGATCATGTAGCCCTGGTAGGTTACCCTTGGTCTGAACACTCTTCTCCTCCTCTGGGGCCTGCGGTGGTTGTCAGCATCATCCTCCACAACACCTTCAGTCACTAACACATGGTGATGAATCACAGCTATGGCAGCTCCCAACATGTACAATTTAAAAGTTCCCCGTCTGTTTACACCTATGGTGCAGTGTTTGGGAATACACAGGTGTGTGTGAGGTGCTTTCACACTTTATACTATTGTGCTGTGAACACTGATGATGTCATAGATATAGGGTGTGTATGTATGATCGTAGCTACAGGGTATCTTATGTGTTTTATGACAGGAACTACTATTGTGGTGCCTTTGGTGTTGAATTACATTTGGCTGCCGTGGATTACCTCTTGCCCTTCCCTTTACATTTCTTAACGTTTCACCTCCCATTTTCTGACATGCATCCAACAGCCTGCTTTCATTTGTACTTTCCTAAACCTGGCTTATCTTGCGTAATGTGTTCTATGGCCAGTCTACTGCAGGTTTGCTTTGCTCTGCTCTTACAGTTCTCTTTTCTTTGCAATCCGACACCTCACCTATCCTGTTTTGCAGGTTTTGGCGAGCAGACTTGTCAGCTGCCGTCGATTGCCCGCTGTGAGTTAATAGGTGTTAATTGTTCAGTTATACTCTAATTACCCTACTGCGGCATTTCCTTATTTTCTTCCCCTGACCTTCCTGTTTGAGCTATGGTGCGTGGCGCATGCGTCCACTTACCGGGTTTCGGGCACATTTTCATCCCCGTACACATGCGCTTTCGGGCACCATATATGCTCTCAGCTAAACGATGCTATACCTACCTCCCCACCCCTGTCCTGCGGCTTTGCTTAGCAATGGCCAGGCCAGATTTGCATTGCTCCAATGTGCTTACAGCTACGGTGGCACACCCCACTGCTGATGTCATATATACCTCTAAACCACTCCTCAGTGTTGTAGTGCTGTGCCGTATTGTACATCCTTAGTCCAGCGGGACGTTTGCGATTCACTATTACCTGCCTCATTTGCATGGCATTGACTACCAATTCCTAGTTACCGCGCTGAACACTGTCACAGACCATTAGCAACCCTTGCAGCTTGGTTGTGGTGTACCATGCCTACCACTGAGTATTATGGTGAAATCATGATTTGTATTACATTGCGATTTTATGACATTTGTATATATTTTCTTTGTGTTCCCGTTTGCACACACATGCCCTGTGGTTGTACTTTGCGTTACTGTGGACATGACATTAAATGTTGGTTTTTTAGGTGTTGTGCATCTTTTCTTATGCCATTGGTTGTATATTTAGCCACTGGCATATGTTAACTTTGTAATACATGAGTCTGGTCCGCTTTCATAGCTCCGATGTTCTGTTTGGAAAAATGTAAATCGTGTTTTTTGGTTTACATTTCTGTGGGCTTGCACTATGCCTGCACCACTTCATGAATCACTATGTACCTTCATTTGCATGGTGCGGCAGTGCACATGGGGTGATTAGCATACCTAAGCTGAGGGCTATGCAGATCTGGCATATGCTGCTAGTGCACGTGGAATTGGATTGTACCTGAATCGCTCGGTGGCCATATTTGGCATTATACCGCCTACGCTACGCCTGCGCCTGGCACAAGCTTCATGAATCCCGGGGAGACAGTAGTTACATTGGATTACATAGTGATTAACAATTTAACACAGCAATTAATTACAAACATATTTACAGATGAGGAACACAGTACATCAGTAGACAACTAGAATCTTTATCTGTGAAGTACATAACAGACATTAACAAATGTTACAATAAGAAGTTCCTGCTGTATAATAAGTACTAGGCTTATGAGCATCAGAGCTTGCTATAATCAAGGTAGTTTGTGGGGTGGAAAGAAAGGTAGTGGTTTGATGGGGTGGGTAATATTAGAGTGGGAGTTTCAAGGGCATAGCCAGCATGTTTTTAGGTGTGCTTTTAGTAAAGTTTTGAAGTGGGTGCATGATGGTATGTAGGTAATTGTGGGTGGGAGGGAGTTCCATAATTTGGCTATGGTGCAAGAGAATAGTGCTTCACCAGCAGAGTTATTGGCTTTAGTGATCTGCAAGGGATTTTTGTTGCTGGATCTTAGTGGTCTGGTGGTGCGATAGGGTTGTAGTAGATTCTGGAGAGATGGGACATTTAGTGGATGGTTTACTAGTTTGTGGGTGAGTGATAGTTGATACCATTGAAGGAGGTGAGGGAGTTCAAGCCAGCCCAGTTCAGCAAGTGAGAGACAGTGGTAATTATGGTAGGATGCCCCTGTGGCGAATTTGGTGATTTTGTTGTAGCAGGTCTCTAGCTTGTTTAGATCGCATTGCCTTAGGTTGGTATATATTGGAGAGGCATAAAGTAGGGTGGAGATAAGGTGGGAATTTGCTATTGAAATCTTTGCTGCTTTGGTGAGAAGTTGCTTATTTCTGTATAACGCTCCTAGCTTTTTATGACCTTTTTTTATGGTCATGGATATGTGAATATCAAATTTTAGTTTATTGTCTATTTCTACTCCTAGCAATTTGGTGTGTTCAGTTGGGTATATAGTGGTGTTGTCTTTTGCTGTAATGTTAAAGTGAGAGTTGTTTTGAGTATGTTTGGTGGGGTTTAAGATGAACAGTTTAGTTTTGTTTGGGTTGAGTATTAATTGAGCATTGGATAACCAAGTTTCAACAGAGGAAAAGGCTTCCTGTGTGACTTTTTGCAGTTTGAGTAAGGACTGGGCTGAGCAGATGATGGTTGAGTCATCTGCATATTGTATGAGTGTGCCATGTTTGGTGGCAGAGGCTAGATTATTGGTGAAAACAGAGAAGAGTAGGGGTCCAAGGATGGATCCTTGGGGAACCCCTATAGAGAACCACAAAAAGGAAGGTGCAAAAAAAACTAATAATCAAAGAACAAAAGCACCAGGTCCTCAGCGTGGGTGCAACAGTTTAATAGGCTATAACACTATGTGAACAGCAACAACAACCAGTACGCAGTTACTGAAACCTCAACGTTTCGTCAAACCTTCATCAGATAATACATACACACACACATAACAAATTTAATACTTAAATACATACAATATAATTCAATCAATTCAAATCAACCAATGGGTACTAAAAATTAATTAATTAAACAGGCAATTTCATCAGGTTTATACATTGTCAACACTTTCAAGAAATATGAATATGAATTACAGGCTTTAAAAACTTCTTGTGCAGAATAGATGGAATATAAAATATCCTATATTAAAACCACTTAACTAAAATCACTTGGAAAAACTAAAACATTATTACAATTCTAAATAAATATATCTAGTAAAATATTTAATTAATATATCTGAATGAAATGTTTGTTTTGAGTAACACCATACTACACTCTACTGGTGAAAAGTGGTAGTTACAACCCAATTCATGGCGTTGAATAAATAATATTTAAAACCATAAAATCTATAATTTAGCTGATCTTAATTTTAAAACAGGTGCTAGTGATATCATGTCATTGATCCCTGGATATTTGTTGGATTCTAGCACTATCTGCCAGTACAATTTTCTGTATTCTAAGAGGGTTTCCCATATCCCCCCTCTAGGATCCATAGATACTACTTCAACCACAAAAAATTCAAAACTTGCTTCACTACAAGTTAAAGTATGTTTATAAAGGGAATTGTTTACGCACACTGTTCTAATGTCATATAAGTGCTCATAAATTCTTTGTTTAATTCTCCTTTCACTTTTACCAACATAAAACGCGTCACATTTTTTACACAAAGCAACATAAATAATCCCTTTAGTGTTACAGTTCACAAATGATTTCAAATTCACTGTTTTCTTTCTAGCAACTAAATAACAATTCTCACCTGTTTTAAGATATGTACAATACTTACAGGCTCCACATTTAAAACCCCCTGTTTTTTTCTTCCTGTTTTTTTCTAACATACCACTAGTGCCCCTTTCTAATATTCCTTTTATATTGTTACCCCTTTTGCAAATAAATTTGATGTCCTTTTCAAAAATGTGACTAAGATCTGATACTTTAGCAAAATTTTTCCACTCTCTTTTAAAATTTTTTTTAACTAAACCAGATTGTCCGTCATAGGTGGTGATAAGACCGGATGCAAATCCTTCATCTAAGATGTCATCCGCCACCACTACTGTTCCCACAATTTCTTGTTTACCTAGTATTGGGGCAAATCTAGTTTTCCTTCCCTCACTTATTTCTTGAAATATTTCATCAAACATATCCTTTGGGTAACCTCTGTCAGTGAACATACCTTTCAAACACTCACACTCTTTTAGAAAAGTTGCATCATCAGATGTCATTCTACAAATTCTAACCATTTGCCCTTTCAACACACTTCTCTTCTGGTGGAAAGGATGAGAACTAGTGTAGTGCAAATATGTGTTTGAAAAAGTCTCCTTTCTATGTACCCTCGAGGCAAAATGGTCATCCAACCTAACAATATTCACGTCCAAATAATTGACTTGTTGTATATCAAAATACTTTGTAAATTTTAGAAAACTTGTCGTCTCATTAATGTATTCAACAAATGCATTAAAATCTTGTTCTGTACCCTTCCATAAAAAACATAAATCATCAAGGAATCTACAGTACAGGGTCCACATACTGGTGTACCTAGAGGTTAAAATATATTTGTTCTCCCAGTATGCCATAATAATGTTTGCATACGTGGGTGCACAATGTGCACCCATAGCAACACCACTGATTTGCCTGTAGTATTCATCTTCAAAAAATAAAAAATTATTTTTAAGAACCACTTCCATCAAAACCAGTATGGTAGTAAACTCATTGTGAGATATACATTTGAAAGGTACTATTCAAACCAAGCTAGTCCAACGTCATGAGGTATACTTGTAAATAAATCAATCACGTCAAGGGTACCAAAACCAGTTGTTTCTCCATGTAATGAAGTGTCTAATTTCCTAAGGAAATCCCAAGAATCCTTTAAGATGTTGTGATTTCCATTTACTAAATTCTTAATCTTGACATCAATATACTTTGCTAAGGGTGCTGTTACTGATCCCTCCGAGGAAACAATTGCTCTTAGTGGTGGATCATTAATGTCCTTATGTACTTTTGGAATCCCAAAAATTGATGGTATTTTAGGTTTTTGGACATTTAAAAAGTTATAGGTTTTCAAATCAATAGACCCTTCAAGTAATAAATCATCTAACAAAACCTGTATCTTCTTATATGCAACATTAATTTTGTTTATAGATGTCCTACTATATTTATCAGTGTCATTCAAAATGTTCAACATCTTTCCTTCATAAATGATACGGTCCATAAAAACAACACCCCCACCCTTATCGCTTTTCATAACCCTAACAGACATGTCTTTACTCAAATTCTCAAGAATTTTTTCTTCACTTATAGTAAGGTTAGGGCATACAAAATGTTTGTTCAAAGATTTCCTTAGTTCTTTCTCAACTGTTAGTTCAAAGTTTTTCAACTGAGGGTGTAGTGGGGGGTTGAAAGTACTCTTACGTCTAAGATTATCACCTGTAGAAGTAATGGACTTTCCTTTAAAAAATATTTCCAAGTTTTTCTTCCTAATAAATAATTTAATATCAACTAATAATTTAAACATATTTGTCCTACGTTGTGGTATAAAACCAAAGCCGTTAGAAAAAACATCGAAATGAGCCCTTGTAACTTCAATATGAGAATAATTAAAAATATTAAAATCATTAAAAGTCCATTTGTTTCCATTACTAGTAATTCCTAGTACTGGTTCCATTGTTTCTGCCTCCAGGCAGAATGCCCCCCCCTCCCTTTGTAGTTTTTTGAGTTGTAATTAACTGGATCCTTGTGCATCATCCTTTCTGATCTGCGCAAAGGGGGAAACTCTTCCATGTCTATTGCATTTTCAACTTGTAAAGAACTGTCGTGCCCCACAAACTCATCATCTACCCTATATGGATTGTCAAATGTTTTCCTATCCCATGATTTAGGTTTGGGGTAGTGTGTTTTATTTTTATATTCAAGTATATCCCTATCAATCTTACTAAATTTTCTATTCTGCACTTCAATACACTGTAATTCAATATCTTTTAATAACCTTCTATACCTGCCCCTTTGTTCTTCCACTGTAAACAAAAGGTCATTAACCACAGCTTTATTTATATCCTCAATAATCTTTGACAATTTACCCATTTCGTTTTCATTGTTAGAAATAATGGCTTGCATAATAGCAAAGCCACAATTATCAAAAGCCTTAATCAAATTGTTAAAAAATTCTGTTCCTTCATGTACATTGTTAGGGTACTTGCTAACCCTCAAACCTTTAGGCACAATCTCTAAATACAAACAGTGCTTCAAATAAGCATTGTCCATCTCAAGCATTTTAAACTTATGTAAATAATAGTGTAAATCATTTACCATTTGACTGTAAGTACCATTAGGTTTTACAACTTTCTTGTGGTAAAATCAAATTTAGAATTTACCATGTCATTAAAAAGCGTGTCAGTACCTTGTTTTGACCCAGAGGCTTGGGTCGAGTCAATGGTTCTAATGCTTGAGCATCACAGCAATTTGGTGTGTTCAGTTGGGTATATAGTGGTGTTGTCTTTTGCTGTAATGTTAAAGTGAGAGTTGTTTTGAGTATGTTTGGTGGGTTGTAAGATGAGCAGTTTAGTTTTGTTTGGGTTGAGTATTAATTGAGCATTGGATAACCAAGTTTCAACAGAGGAAAAGGCTTCCTGTGTGACTTTTTGCAGTTTGGGTAAGGACTGGGCTGAGCAGATGATGGTTGAGTCATCTGCATATTGTATGAGTGTGCCATGTTTGGTGGCAGAGGCTAGATTATTGGTGAAAACAGAGAAGAGTAGGGGTCCAAGGATGGATCCTTGGGGAACCCCTATGGAGACAGGTAGTTGGGGAGATATGTCATTCTGCCATACAACGGGATGTTGGTGGTCAGACAGGTAACTCTGAAACCAGTTGGTGACTGATTGAGAGAAGGATAGGTTATTGAGGACAGAGATGAGTTGTTTGTGTGGGACCATGTCAAATGCTTTAGATAGGTCTAGGAAAGAAGCAGAGGAGAGATAGCCATTGTTTTTATGCTGAAGGATAGTGTTAGTAAAGGAGAGTAAGGCAGTGGTGGTGCTATGGTTTTGTCGGAAACCATGCTGAGTATTGGAAAGGAGGTTGTTAGTAAGGAGGTAGTCTGAGACCTGAGAATGTATGCATCTCTCTAGTATTTTGGAGAGTGGAGAGAGAATAGCTATGGGGCAGTAACTGGTTAGTTCTGTGGAGGGGCCACCTTTGTGGAGGGGAATTATATGTGATACTTTCCACAGTGTGGGAATGTAACTTTCTGACAGAGATCAGCTAATCAAGATGGATACTGGGTAGGACAGAGCATCAGCTGCGATTTGTAGGTATTTACTTGGGAGGTTGTATGCTGCTAATTTGGTGGGCTTAAGTTTAGTTAAGAGTTTTTTATGTTGGAGGTAGTATAGGAGAAAAAGAGAAGGCAATGGGGAGATTACTAGTTGAAGGTGTGGGTTGGAGGGGAGGGGGGTTGTGTTGTTTAGCTAGTGATAGTATGGTTTGTGTGAAATCTGTGTTGAATGAGGTAGCAATATTTTTGGAGGAGTGAGGGATGTTAGGAGGAGGGGTACTGACTTTACCTGGGTGGAGGATGGAATTTATGGAGGACCACAGTTGTTTGGAGATGTGTTGGGAGGAGTCTAGGGCAGACTGGTAGTATTGGAATTTGTCCTGTTTTATTAGCCTTTTAACTCTATTGTGTAGTTCTAGGAATTTCTGTCTAGTTGAGGGGGGTTTGTGCCACTGCTCCCAGGCTTTATCCCTGTTTTTCATTTCTGACTTAGTGGTTTTCTGTAGCCATGGGGAGGGTTGTGCTTTCATTCTGGAAAGTCTTATGGGGGCATGGTAATTAAGGATGCTCAGGAAGGTAGTATTAAAAAATTCAACTGCGTCATCAAGACTGAGGTACTTTAGGGGATGCCAGTTACATTCTTTGAGGGATGAGATGAATGTGAGTGGGTTAAAGTTTAGTTTTTTACGTATTTGACGGTAGATGACAGGTTTATCTTGGTATAGGTATTTTTTGAGTAGGAATGTTGGAGTGTGATCACTGAGGCTATCTGATAAGCAACCTGTTATATATGACTGGGGGCTCTTACTAACTAGAATCCAGTCCAGGGTAGTGTGCTTGCTGGAGTTTTTATTTATCCTGGTTAGCGACTGAACTAGTTGGGTGAAGCCATGAAGGTTTATATGATGGGTTGGATTGTTGCCAGAACAGGATTGTCAGTCAATATTGAAATCATCTAAAATGATAGTTTCTTGGGGGAGGTGGTGGGTAGACCAGCTGAGGAGGTTTTCTAGTGGAGGGATGTTTTGCCAGGTGGGAAGTAGCATCCAATTATGTTGATGGTTTTGTTTTGGTTTATTTTGAGGTTGGTATATATTATTTCTTCATTGCCTATTTGAGGAGCTGATGATTTTAAGATCTGGATGTTTAGATGCTGTTTAAATATTATAGCTACACTGCCTCCTTTCTTGTTTAGCCAGTCTACTCTTAGTATGCCGTAACTGGTAGGGAGTATTTGCTCACTGGTAATGTGAGGTTTTAGCCAGGTTTCTGTCAGGATGACTATATCTGGGGAGTACAAGTCTATGGTAGCATGGAATTCATGGACTTTGTTGGATATACTTCTAATATTTAGGCTTAGTAG
This sequence comes from Protopterus annectens, assembly GCF_019279795.1. NCBI lineage: Eukaryota > Metazoa > Chordata > Ceratodontiformes > Protopteridae > Protopterus > Protopterus annectens. The sequence goes on along the minus strand of NC_056735.1, from coordinate 739,366,876 downwards.
AAGGAAGTCACTTGGGGTGGCCACAGTGGTGCAGTGGCTAGCATTGTCACCCCACAGCAAGATGTTCTCCGGTTCAATCCTCGGCTGGGGTGCCTTCTGTGTGGAGTCTGCATGTCCTCCCTGTGGTCGCGTGGGTTTCCTCCGGGTGCTCCAGTTTCCTCCCACATCCCAAAGACATGCTGCAGGTGGATTGGACACTCTAAACTGGCTCTAGGTGTGAGTGCGTGTGTGTGTGTGTGTGCCTTCTGTGGAAGGTTGGGCGCCAGGCTAGCAACTCGACACTGTAAAACTCCACTGCCAATCATGAGCAGACAGGTGATCCGTTGTGGTGACCCCTAACCTGGAAAAAGCAGAAAGAAGAAGAAGAAGAAGAAGTAGAAGGAAGTCACTTGGCTTTCTATTGTCTGGGATATGGGAGAAGTTGTGGTTTCTAATCTGATTATGAGGATTGGGGTTAGAGATGGTAGGGCCAGTGTTGGGGTGGATGTCTCCACTTAAGGCTAGTTATGATATGCATGAGGCTATTAGTTTTCTCAGTTTTTGAATGTGTTTGTTTATTTAGAAACTTGTGCTCTTGTGGATGTGTAATGTGGGGGGGGGGATGGTATGTTTAAGTTGTAAGGATGCTTTTTGTTTATGTAAATATAGTTGGTAATATATAACAGGGGTGCATAGGGATGGTTATTGGGTTGGTAGGAGGGAGGGAGTGAGGGTGTGAACATGAGTGGTGGTGTGAGTAGTAGTACAGTGGTAGTAGATGCAGCTGTTGGCATTGACACACACACACACACACACACACACACACACACACACACACACACACACACACACACACACACACACACACACACACACACACACATGGGAAAGACTGTTAACAAAGGGTGTCTAATGTTATTTTTCTGAAGTTAACGAAAAATGCATCTAGCCATAAATTGTACTAATATAATAATTTTTTTTTTTTTTTTTTTTTCTGAAGTCTCCATTCTCTATCTCCTAAATAAATATACACATTTAATCAGTTACAATAGTACATGTACATTTTTGTTCTTTTCCAGTAGGGCACATTTTGGATTTTTTTAACAACACAAGTCTTTTGCAAATACCAACACACACACACACACTCTGGTACCAGTTTGATATACACATGACATACAGTTCTAATACATTTGTAACAAGCATCTTACACAAATCATTTTGATATTCACCAATGACATATAATTACAGATTTTTATAGTATATAGATGTACAGATGAACTAAATGTAGACTTACAGATAATGATGAATAGAATGGAACATAATATAAATGATGCATTGTTAAATGCAGGCACAATTGTAATGTTTAAGTGTGTCAGCTGTAATTATTGTAAGCATATGCTGGAAGGAAATATAATACAAGTAAAGTCTAGGAACTTCAATGTTTCTTTAAAAATATCTTCATTTGCAGGTCCAAATATGTAGTCTACATTGCTTTGTGTGAACTTTGCACTGCTTTCCATGCAGGATGAATGGTGAGAGAGTTCCATATGAGAGTTTATGAACATCTATGTGCAGTGGAGACTTTTGATTTATGTTATACTTTAGCTAAACATGTGAACAAATGTCACATAAATGAAAAAGATAAAATATTTTTTAAATTTTCAGTTACTGACCAGGTACCAGACTATAAAGAAAGTTTCAATGCATATGATGAGTCAGATTGAAGGGAATATTGCTGGCAAATTAGACTGAATGTCTGCAATTTCCCAGGTTTAAATGACAGAGAAAATTACAAAATAGTGGTGAAAAGGAAAGGGTTACTTCTCTGAAGTAATCAAGTCACAGCTTGGAGGTTTATTTAAATGTTGTAAGTAGTATTTAATGGTGTCTGGTGAAGTTCTATGTAGAGAATGAAAGTGCTTACTATTATATATGTGAATAATGTTTACGTTTGTTTTAGTAGTTTATTAGTCATTGTGTAAGTATTTATTTATTTTATAAATGGCCAGTGAAGTTCGTTAAACATTTGGGTTGAATATCAGGAAATACTTCATTCAACACAAGATCTCAATCAATCTGGAAAACATTAAACTACAGTGTTATTCAGTAAACCCAAACAATCTACATAGAATAGCCATTAGATCAAAAACTATGAACAATATAAATCACATTAAAAAGACTGTATATAAAGAGGGGGAAATATCAAAAGAATGAATCTAAATAACATATTACAATGTTTTAGTAAATATTATGAAAAAATTAGTAAAAAGGAGACAAACTTAAATAATAATGAACTCATTCATTTTTTGAAAGAAAATATACATCCTAAATTAACAAATGAACAGAAAAATAAAACTGATAAATCTCTTTCTTTTAAAGAACCAAAAGACCAAATTAAAAGTCTCAAAACCAGCAAGGCTCCAGGATTAGATGGTATCATCCCAGAATTATATAAATTGTTAGCTGACAACATTTAAAAAATATTATTGAACATCTTTGAAGATGTCAAAACTATGCTAACATTCCCCCCTCTTTGAGATAATCTATAATTACACATATTTTAAACTCAGATAAAGATCCTGTGTCATATGTTTTTTATGACCCTGTCTCACTTTTGAATGTAGACTACAAAATGTTCATGTCTATACTAGCAAAAAGACTAAACCATATATTTCCAGGATTAATAAATGAAGATCAAGATGGCTTTATAGTAAATAGAAGAGTACAAGACAATATTATAAAAGTTTTTATATTAATTGATACAGAAAATAAAAATGAAAAACTATCAATAATAAGTCTAGATACTGACAAAGCTTTCAATCAGTGAACTGGCCTTATTTATTTAAAATATTAAATTAATATAACTTTTCCTCTAGTTTTACAACATTAATTAAAACACTTTAAAGCAATTCAGTATCTTTTGTCAAAATAGGTTCCTTTCTATCTAGACATTTTAATGCAGCAAAATGTACAAAACAAGGATGCCCTCTTTCCCCTTTATTATTTGTTCTAGATATAGAACCACTAGCTAGGTATATAAGATCTAACATAAATATTAAAGGCTTCAAAATAAATTAAGACTTTTCATCAAAAATCCAGCTTTTTGCTGATGACATACTGTTGACATCTAGTGACATAGAATACTCATTAGATAATATAATCAAAGCCTTGGAGTACTTTGAAAAGGTTTCAGGTTTGCAATTTAATCAGAATAAAACTAAAACATTGCTTATAAACAAAAAATAACCATTTTTTAATCATAAAAATTTTAAGAGGGAAAATTCTCAAATTAAATATTTTGGTATCGCTATTGAATCTTAGAACAAAAATTCATATTTATAAGCTATAAAAACATAATGGATGAAATCAAAATGTTAACAGACAATTGGAATAGGCTATTCTTTAAAATAAAAGATAGACTCACCCTGATTAAAATGATAATTTGACCAAGAAACGTATACTATAGTCGATTATTAATTCTCTCCCCACTTCAAAAAAATTATAAGAAAATACATTTTACCTTACTTAAATTTTTATGGTATCCTAAAAAACAAGACTATCTTTAGACTGGTGTGTCAAAAGCTAGAAGGAAGGTGGCATTGGGTTTCCAAACATTGAGCTATATACTAATGCTGTAATTATTAAAATAATATTATTGTGGTTAGATTCTTCATATGTCTCTTGCTGGAAATTTTTACATGAGAAAATATTAATAAGCAAGAACAAATGTATCATAGATTCTTATATGAAACTAGATATCTAGGTAACTAAGCTCTAAAAGATTTTGTTCTGAATGAAAGACACTAGTTTACTGTTATGCCTTTTATTAACCAAATCCTTTCAATCTTTAAAATGTTTATGAATTCAAATTACTTGATCAAGAAATTACTAATCCTATTATTCCCCATTGCATTCACTAATGGATGCTTAGTATCCAAGCACAATGACAGCTCTCAAGAATGGTAACCTAATATTTTGTCATCAGTTTCTTAATGGAAATAAAATACTTCCTGTTGAATATTTAATAGCAACATATAACATAGAACAAGGAGGCTGGTTAGATATACGTACATGTAAAGACTATATTCAGGTTAAAATCAAAATATCAATAGATCTTTAAACTAAACCTGTTCCACAAATGTTCGCTCTATTCTCTAATGTTAATAGTGGGCAACCCAAGGAGAAGTCATATTCATCAATTACATACAAGATTATTAGAAATTAACTTGTTACCCCAGATATGAAAATCTGGAACTTCTCAAAAAAAAAAAAAAAAAAAAAACAATGAACCATTTTCAGAACTAATTAAAAAGTTATTCTTAAAATCTGCAGGAAAGTCAATGTCCTCACTTTATTGGAAAATCTATACATGGAAATTTCTGCAAAGTCTTTTTTACACCTCATAAAATTATACAAATATATAAAACAGGAAAAATGAAATGCTGGAGATGCAATGAAGTTCTTAATGCTGATTGGTTACACATGATAATGGATTGTAAGTTGGTGACTTCCTTTTGGAGTGATTTTAGAAACCTTTCTCAGGCTTTGTGGTCAGGCAATTGCACTATTATTGACTTCTTGATGCTATTTAATGTCCCATTTCCAGCAGCTATACCTATTTCTGAAATACCTCTTCTTTGGTAATACCTGCCATTGTAAGAAAAGTTATAACAAAACCTGTAAATGTAAAATTAAATTAACATTTAGTGAATTTGTGTGCCTAGCTAAGACTGTCTGTAAAAATGAGTTGCGCACTAAAAGAATGAGAACTTTAAACATAACTCATCTGTACATATTTTGGAAAAGCTCAATGGTTTACCAGAAAAGTATCAATGGTTAAGAATATATAAATATTCTTGTTATAGCCTTTTGTATACAGTTATCGTTTATCTTGTTATACACAGTTTTAAATATTGATGGACTTGTTAAAATCAAATAAAGAGCTTTTTTTTTTAAGATATAACCAAAGTTTGGACAGGGATTGGTAGCTTCTATCTAATGCGGATAAGAAGTCAATTTTACTGCCTCTGAAAACTGTCTGGAAAAGGAGGGTTGCTAATGAAAACACATTCCCGGTCTTTTAACATTCTCAGCCTCTTGAAGCCAGATACCTTCTGTAGAACAGAGCGAGTGTTGTAACTTTGGAAGCATTACCAAGTATAAGCAAGTGTGTATAAATAGTGAGCATGTGCAGGCAGCAGTGCCAGTTTGAGAGAACAGCCAGAGTGTTAACATGAATGAGTGCTGTAGTCAGTCTGTTTATAAGTTTATTTAAGTTTAACTTACTAAGTATTAATCCTGATGTGTTTGTATATAATAAAGCTGCTTGAGCCGAACCTTCAACTGTTCGTCTGTTTTATCCTGACTGGACGAGCGACACCTTCCATAAAGAAATTCATAGATGGATAGGTAGCTTGCATATATACAAGTATTAGGTTCCTAAGTGAATAGCACTCATACTATAGCTTAAAACCAGGAAGAAAGTTTAATAACAATAGTCTGTTTTTCATATCACCAGGATAATTGTATTGTCTAGTTTTATTTTTTATTTGAATTTCTTAACCACAGTAGAGCCCAAACTACAACTGACCAATTTCATTCCTAGTCCAGGAAGAAAAAGAAAAGCAGGAATTTTTTCAAAACATTTAATGTTACATAATAAGCCATCCATATAAACAATCCAGTGGATTTATATACAGTACACATGAAGGTACCTTATTCTTTATAGCACTATTATGTAAAATACATAGCAAGAAAGATGACAAAGAACAGCTAAGGAGTTAGACTGAGAAAGGGTAAGAAACAAAGCAGTCAAACCTAGGTTATATGACCTGAAAAAAAACAGTTGCATTTTGTTAGTTTTTGCAGATGACCTGAATATAGGCTATGGGGAAGTATCTCTAAGAAGGGGTGGGAGATACTCTCGGAATTTAGAACCAAGAATGGAGAAGCAGTAATCAGCACAATGAAACTTAGATTTCTTATTTTAAAGAAGGGGTCCTGAGCAGTTATGATTTCTTAGACCATAAGAAATACTCTGTCTTATGAGTCTTCCAGCTAAAGGGGAGAGTTTTTGATCACTTAGCAAGTTGAATAGTTGTGACGAGATTAGGAGATCAAAGCTTAATTTGACTGGATGTCATTTGTCTGTTTCAAGTGTCTTACAGTAATGTTCCTGCCTTAGAGAAAGCATGGTGAACTGACAGATTTTATTAGAGATAGTTTGAATTGTTTTGCGGTTCCTTTTAAATGCTGCTGCTTTTAGTGGAAGACCATATTCCAGCTGAAAAATCAAAATGCCTTTGTCTATGGCTGGTCTTGTGACAAAAGACAGAAGAAGATATTTTTTAGAATAGAATGAGAGTAGTAAGTTCATCTTTTTCTGTGAATATTAAAGATGGAGATGGAAGGTGAGAGAGGTGTCTACCCCATTCCCAGACATCTGAAGGAATTGCTATTTTTATTAGAGTGTTGTTGTAGTCAATAATTTGTAATGAGCTTTTGGTTAGTACCAAAAGAACTTCATTTTAGTTTCCATTTTTGAAGAGCTTAGTAGAAGGCTTTAATTGTCAGTCTACTGAATAAGGGATATGAAGTCTGCATGAAGTTCATGTTGCAATACCAGAAGAGAGTGATAAGAATGAATAAGACCATATCATTAGTTTAAAGTAAAAGAGGGAGTTGAGGACAATAATAAGGTAGCTTGTCAATGCAAATAAACAACAATGGGGGGCAAGTACGAAACATTTTAGACATAGGCATAGGTAGCTTGTCAACGCAAATAAACAACAATGGGGGGCAAGTACTAAGACTTAAAGAACTTCTTTTTGAAGAGAGGATTGAAGGCAAGGTCATAGCATTAAATGTGATAGCAAAGTGATAATTAAAGAGTTTTGGAACCCAACTGAACTGAGTATGCTCTACAAGAGAGAATGGTCTGCTAAGGCAAATAAATATGGTGGCCAGCAGGACTTCATTAGTAAGTGTTCAGAAAACAGTTATTGTGCTAAGACCAGACCAAAATCTATGCTCTTTAGTGGAGAATACGTGGTATTGGCTAATATATTCTGAGAACTGAGTTTAGATAAGCTCAATGATTTTCCTAACCATTGAAAGCATGTTTATTGGACAGTAGTTTATGACTTTGGAGGGTTTTGATTGTTTGGGTAATCATTTTACTTTGAGTGCTTGCTAGATATTATGTCTAACATTTTGAGTTATGCATAGATTGTATATTTGTTGAAGAGGAATGGTTATATATTCTCTGCAGTGGTATGTTCATAGGTTCATAGGTTCATAGGTAGGTACTAGGATATCGGCCCAAGGGCCTACGTAAGCCTAGCCAGCAAGGTACCATAGCTTACACCACACAAGAAAGTTATTTTCCTGTGCCACTGTCGAGCAGAGACACAGAAGTGTTCCCCGGGGTGTATTTCCTATTTCCCATCCACTCATCAAGATTTTTCTTGAAGAGTGCTAATGAAGAGCTTTGCTTAACATAGATGGGTAGCTTGTTCCAGAGTGTAGGAAGTCTCTGGGACAGGAATCTATCCCTCCAGCATGTCCTGTTTATTGTGGTGACAAGGTTTAGGTCCCTAGAGTGTGTAGCTTGGAGGGATTGGGATTTCTTTAGATGTAGCATGTCCAACAGCTCTGGGTTTGACATAGCTTTATATGCTAGGCAGAGATCACCTCAGAGTAGACGATATGCTACGGAGTAAATCTGGAGTTTTTTGAGGCGGTCAGTGTAGGGCATTTGTTTGAGGCCAGTAATCCTCTTTGTGAGGTACTTCTGTGGCCTTTCCAGCTGCTGTAGATGTCTTGTGAGGTACATTCCAAAAGGGGCGTTGTACTCTATAATGGGTCTAATGAGTGACGAGTAGAAGGGAACAATGACCTCTTTTTTCCTGGATGAGAACCCTTTTATGTGAACTAAGGATTGGGGTAATCTATGCTAGCAGGCCTGTCTGGTTGTATTTCTTCAAACAGAAGAACTATGTATTTAACAGTGATCTTTTATAAAGTGAAATAAAGAATTGTAGGAAGGGGTGAGGGAGTAGTTGGGGGTACAACAGTATTGGTAGTATGGTATTGAGAGAGACAGTCAACAGAAGTAAACTCTAAGGCCGTATTCTTTCTTCCTTTCAGAAGTGTTTGAGGAAGTGAAGTAGGGAGTCTTGGTAATATTTTATTAGCTGACCTTTATTGCATCTTATTGCTTGTTTAGAAAGGTTTCAAAGTTGCATGAAGTGATTAATTGTAAGGGGAGTAAGGCTAGATTTTCATTAATGCCAAGCCTCATCTCTGAGGCTTAGTAGCGCTTCAAGCTCATATGTTATCCATTGATACACTTTGTGCTTGTGTAGTCTTGTAATTACTAGAAAGAAGGTTTCTTAGATGTTTACCAGTAAATCAGCGCATGATTTATTTACATAATTAGAGTCAGTTGAGTTCAGTGGGGGTGACCATCCCAGGATGGAAAGAATAGATTTAAGCTTGTTTATGCTGGTGTGTGATTTGCACCTAAAGCAGGTTCATTTATCAGGGATTTTGTAGCATGGGTGATGCGTGAAAACACTTAAGGCTGTAATCATGGAAGGAGGGTGGGAAGGAGGGTTCTCAATTTTATTAGAGATTAGAGAAGGTTTACTTATAATTATGAGTTCAAGTAATGAGTAACAGGCTGATTTAAGATTTGTCCAGGTGGGCTAATTTATTAGTTATGTGTTCTGCAGCACAGTTAACTGTGAGATATTATTAGGGATTTGGGTTTAGCAGATTAAGGTTAAAGTTATGTAGAGTTATAAGATTACTTATGCTGTTTGAGGTGGAAGTAATGTCATGTACTGGGTTATGAAGACATCTAGAAAAGAGAGTGGAGAGAGGAGAGGGGTATGCCACTACTAGCTAAAGTATATTGTTGTTAGTGGTGACTATTTGTTTTAATACCCAGTTTGAGTGATGGTCTGAGGAAGAATTAGCTTGAAATACAAGATAGATGATTAGGTATGATTTATGCAGAAGGATTTGCATCTTATAATCAGGGGTATGGCATCTAGATCAAAACATCACTGAGTACAATGCCCCCTTTGGTATGTACCTGGCCAGGCTTATGCAGCAACTGGAGTGTCCTCAGAGATTCCTCACAAAAAGAATACATGATGTGGAAAGAAAGTTCTATGCAGATCATCTCAAAGCCTTATCCTTGTATTCAGTCTCCTGCAGGCTGCTGAGAAGCAACCTACACCTGGCCTACAAAGCACCCCCTGATCCAGCTCTAATAGACCTGTTGCATATCCATAAAACAAATATCATCAGGAACACCCAATCTACAGATCTAAACCTTGCCCACAATATAAACAGAATATGCAGGAGGGACAGGTATATGTCTCAGAGGCTCCCCATTCAATGTATCAAGCTTTTCTTCTGTGTGAAGCAGAGTTCATCCTTGCACTTTTTCCAGCAAAACTTGAATCAGTGGATGGAGAACTGTAAATATACCCCTTGGCTGGCTCCTATCTCTCTGTTAAAGAGAAGAAGCTTGTAAATGCTCCGTCTCTTATGCCCAGGTATATATATATATATATATATATATATATATATATATATATATATATATATCAGGGTCTATATTACTTCGACGAAACGGCAGAAGTTTGAACACCATATGTTCGAACTTCTAACCTCGAAGTGTAAAACCATCGAAGGCTGAGAACAGCGATTTTTTTCCCAGGGAAAAAAATCGCTGTTCCAAGAAACCACACACACAACACAAGCACACCAAAATAAATAATCCACACATATACACTTCACAAAACCCTACTTCTAACCCTACACTAAACCGTACATACACTACTATCTATCCACTTACCTTAACCCAAACCCTAACCCTAAGGTCCGTAACTATCACACACTCACCTTACCCGCTCTCTAACCCTAAGGTCCATAACTATTGCACACTCACCTTACCCACTCCCTAACCCTAAGGTCCGTAACTATCGCACACTCACCTTAACCCGGTCCATTTGCACACTTACCTTAACCTGGTCCATAACGTTCACACCACAGTGGAGGGAATAGTAAACCTGCAGAAATGGCTCACCGAATTCTTTTCCTGGGAAAGAATTTGGTGTTCCGTGGCTTCACGATAATCAGTTTTCAAACTTCACAGTGCAAACCGATGGTGTTCGAACTGCTGGAGTTTCAACAAACTGACAGGAACCCTATATATACATATATATATATATATATATATATATATATTATATATATATATATATATATATATATATATATATATATATATATACATATATATATATATATATATATATATATATATTATATATATATATATATATATATATATATATATATATATATATATATACATATATATATATATCCCCACAGAACCCATGGGAACCAAAACCTATCAAATTTTACTGGAAAACATGGCTAGGCTTAAAAATGCCCTTTGGGTCAATAGCCTTGTATTCTACTATGATACTATTTTAGATAATTCACACTCTATTTTTTTATTTCTTGCCTGGCATCCAAATTGAAGTTGTACCCAGGGAAGAAGTAACGTATGGAGGGGTTCTATTTTGTAATCCATGATTAAGTTATAGTCACAAGGTCAGGATTGTATTGTAGGATGTGACCATTTATTTTTCCTCAGGCTTTTACATTTATAAGGATTTATAAGGATGCAGGAAACAGGGGAATTTGGGGCAGTGTTACATTTGATAATCCCTCTATGGATAAATAATAGCGTTATAGTATAGAGTGCGTTTGTAAAGATACTTGGGTAGTGTAAGGGGATGTTTAATTGTTATCATCTCTATGTCAATAGAAGACACTTGATGTTGTAGAAGCTTTGGATAGTGGAAGCTAGGTGAGAGGACAAAAGGGAATAGGTAAGGTAATATTAAGTGAAAGATTAATGCTGTTAAACCATTTGGGACAAAATTATTATAGCAATAACCCACGCCTGGGTGTGGGTAATGCTGGATTTACCCACGGTTGGCGTGGTTTGGTCCCGAGGGCGAAGCCCGAGGGACCAAACAAAGCCAACCGTGGGTAAATACAGCATTACCTACCCCCAGAACTGGGTTATTGCTATTATACCATAACATTATTTAAGAAAAGAAACTATTACTTTTCTTAAATAATGGCATAGTATAATGCCTGTTTACTGCCCTTCCGCAGATGTCTGGCATCCGCGGCAGTTCTGATGTACTGCGCCTGCGCAGTACATCAGAGCTGTGGGCAAAAGCAACGGAGAAAGCAAGATCTCCGTTGTTTTTTTTTACTGTTTTCGCTATGTTAAATGGGTTTAACATAGCGAGACAGTTTTAAAATAAGCAACAGAGATGTCCGTTGCTTATTTTAAAACTGTCTCGCTATGTTAAACCCATTTAACATAGCGAACAGAAAAAGCAACGGAGATCTTGCTTTCTCCGTTGCTTTAAATCTGTCTCGCTATGTTAAATGGGTTTAGCATAGCGAGACAGCTTTAAAATAAGCAACGGAGATCTCCGTTGCTTATTTTAAAGCTGTCTCGCTATGTTAAACCCATTTAACATAGCGAGACAGTGTTTTAAAAGTAGAGTTATACTAATGGAAAAAAGTCCGGGCGACCGGACCTTTTTCCATTAGTATAACTCGATTTACAATGTGCACGTTGGCCAATCAGCATGAACGTTTTGGGGGGGGGTCATGGTATAAATAGCAATAACCCACGCCTGGGTGTGGGTAGTGCTGGATTTATTCACGGTTGGCATGGTTTGGTCCCGAGGGCAAAGCCCGATGGACCAAACAAAGACAACCGTGGGTAAATCCAGCATTACCCACACCCAGAATTGGATTATTGCTATTATACTATGGTGTTAGTTTGTTTTGTATTATCTTTGTATTGTTGTTATTTAGGTTTTTGTTTGCTTTTCTTTGTATTCTTCCACTTTTTGTGAGATAAAATAGTCCACACTTTCAGTTTGTGTTTATTGTTTATTTCTGTTTTAATTTAAATACATGTTATTTTTTAATTTTTCAGGAAATGTTAGGAAATAATTATATTAGCAGATATTTGTTTTTTATTATTTTCTATCTATGGTGTCTCTTGTTTGGGTGTTTTTTCCTGTCTGAGTTTGTAGTGTTTCTGTTTAACAGGGCTCGTGCAGGTCTTTGAAGGGATTTAATCAAAAGGGCTAGGTGGTGCTTGGTATAATATAGTTTAAGCAGTGTAGAACTTTATAACGTGTAGTTATGTTTTAGTACTTATAGGTATGTTAGAAATGTGGTGTAGTTTTAATTTGTATTATTTTTTTTTTAAATATGTAGTTTTACTAATTGGTCACTAGATGGTGGTGTTGTATGCGCTTTTAGAAGGTGTATGCTGATGTGGAAGTTAGGTATGGTGTGTGTTTTTGACTTTGCGAGGGATGTGTGCTGTGTTTACTTTTAGTGTGTACATTTTTGGAGTTGTTTGTGTATAGCTATTGTAGGGAATATAGCTGAGTGAATGGTTTTATCAGAATGCTTGCTTTTATTGTATTATAAGTGGTGGTTATGTAGTGTGTGTGGTGTATTTGCGACTGCATGACATTTTATTTTATTAGTATTCGAGGTGAGGGACTGAGGACTATAATAAGGGAATTGGTTAGTTTTGTGTGATTAGGTGTAATTGTTAGGTGTTTTTGGTGTTACATTTGGTTATGTTTATTTGCTGTCGCCGCAGCATGATATTTTCGCAACCGGACTTCTTCCGTTATTTGTTGTACAATTTACTATGTGCACGCTGGTTGGATTAGCCAATCAGCGTGCACGTTTATCGGCTTTTGTGAACATCGCATGGTATAATGTACGATTTACTATGTGCACGCTGGTTGGATTAGCCAATCAGCATGCACGTTTATCGGCTTTTGCGAACATCGCATGGTATAATTTGTATTATTGCTATGAGGACCTGAGCACTTATATGCTGGGGTTGTTTAATGGGAGCAGCACTAGGAGATTCAGTAGTAGGACCTCACCAACATACTACTGCAGGTTTCGTGATTTCATGGAGGGGTAAATAGAGAGAAGAGGAGTAACAGAGATGTAGTAATTAAGTTCGATTTAGCAGGTACCAGTATGTGAAGAATGGGTGTGGTTTCTAGTCAGTTTGATTGAGTAACAGTAGACAAAGCTGTACCTGGAACAGTAATAACAAGATAAATGGAGCCACGCTGAGTGTTAACAAAGTGGTAACTGACAATGAATAACAGTTGAAGGATAAAGATGTGCAGTGGATAGTAATGTGGGCCAAATGATTGATAAAAGGAATTGGAGCTGAAATTAGGAGATCAGAACACACTTAGCTTGTCTCACAGTAATGTGGTAAATAGTGATGATCATAAAGTATTTTTAGGATAGCTTGATTTAGAAAAGAAGACAGTAGAAGAAGAAAGTATTTGTGAAATTAAGATGCAGATGGATTTTTTTTGCAGAATGGTGGGTGGAAGGAGTTTATCAGGTGGTGTGTTCCATTAAGTTGATTTAGCTAGCTAGAAATGCAGTGTAAAGGTAGTAGGTGTGTTACAGAATGGGCTGATTAATGATGGGATCAAGGATATATTATACTCTTTTATAGGAAAGAAGCAGGGTATAAACAAAGGAGTATAAAGGTAATGGTAAAGGGTTGACTGGAGAATTGGGGGTGGGAGAAGAGAAAAGTGGGGCACATAAACTGCACATTTGCAGGACACAATCAGCCTTCGCATATGCACTGTTGGCTGGAAACTCAGCTATAGCCAAGAATCCGATGGACAGTTGTATCCACTAATGAAAAAACAAGTAATAACTAGTTAAATGCTAGTAAATAAGAGTTTGTTGTCTGGAAAATATTTCATGGAACAGATGAACTGAGTTCCACAATGAGGGGAGGAGTTAGTAAGTTAGAGAAAAACAGCAATCATACAAATGAACACTGGATCGAGCTACCTCAGTCAACACAGTCATACTCTCCACTTAACTCTTACAGACTATTAAACTAATAGAGCTTAATACATGTACTGGGAAATTCTAAGGGCCCACATCACTGAAGTTGTTTGTGTGGTGCTATACCAACTCTAGTACACAGCCAGAATTCCCTCAGAGCAAAGTCTTCTGTCTGCTTTAGAAAACCCTACAACTATAGTACAGGTACACTAGTGAACTTGCTTAGAGACAGACACAGCCATTCTAGTCTGCAGCTGGAATTTCCACAAAGCAGAGTCAGGTATCTCTCTTAGGAAACCCAAAGAAAAGCTACAGAAGAGGTATGCCACAGAATTTGTTTGGGGGTGGGTACAACCACTCTTCTCTGCAGCTGTGATTTCCTTAAAGCAGTATCAGGTGCCTGCCTTGGAAACCCTAATAACTGTCACAGTAGATGTACTGTACTAAATTTGTTTGGGGGAGGGCACAGCTGCTTTAGTCTGCAACCAAGATTTCCTCATAGCAAAGTCAGATGTCTTAGGAAACTCTAAGAAATTCTATGATAAAGGTTCACCACTGACATTGTTAGGGGTTGGGCACAACTACTCTAGCCTGCAGGTGTGATTTCCCAGAGCAAAATTGAGTTTCTGCCTTTGAAAACCCTAACAACAGCTGCAGTAGAGGTACACCACAAAATTTGTTTGGTGGCAGGCACAGTTACTCTGGACTACAGACTTCTCAGAGAAAAGTTAGATGTCTGCCTTGTAAAATACTAGGGACTGCTACAGTAGAGATACGTCACTGAATTTGTTTGGAGGAGGGTGCATGCCCTCTAGTTTACAGCTGTGAATTCTTCATAGCAAAGTTATGTGACTTGAAAAACCCTAGGAACTGCTACAGTAGAGATATATCAATTCATTTGTTTTAGGGGTGACACAGTTATTCTTTTCCACAACCAGGTTTTCTACAGTCAAGTGTCTCCCATGGAAACCCAACAACTACTATATTAAAAATAGACAACTGAATTTGTTTGGTGGTGGTATAGCCATTCTAGCCCACAGCTAGGATTTCCTTAGTGCAAAGTCAGGTGTTTTAGGAACCATACGAACAACTACAGTAGAGGTACACCCCTGAATGTGTTAGGGCTGAGCACAACCACTCTAGTCCATAGTTGGGATTTCCCCAGAGCAGAGTCAGGTGTTTGCCTTGGGAAATCTTAAGTATTACTACAGTACAAATACATCACTTACTTTGTTGTGGGTGGGCCGAGTCACTGTAGTCTGCAGATAGGATTTCCTCAGATCAAAGTCAGGTGTCTACCTTGGAAAACATTAAGAACTGCTATAATACAGGGGCACCATATAATTTGTTTGGGGGTGGGCACAGACACACTATCCTGCAGCTGGAATTCCTAAGATCAGATTTAGCTGTCTACCTTCGGAAACCTGAAGAACAGTTATAGCAGAGGTACACCACTGCATTTGCCTGGGGGAGAGCAACTCTGGTCCACAACTGATATCCCTCAGGGCAAAGTCAGATGTCTGTGAGGCTTTGAAGAATGTATAAGTTTAAAGATTTCTAAACTAGAAATCTGTTGGACATAAAGTGAATTCTTAGTTCTATGGTCTTGGTGGTCTCTTGGTAACAACCCTGGCTCCTTTTTAATATAATTGCTATTAATTCTTAGAAGACAGAACTTCAATTTTGGCAATAAATCAGTCATGAGTGATGCGCATTTTCCAGTGATGGTAATGTCCATCCCTCCCTGCCCCTCCTTCAGTCACCTGAGTCACTAATCAAACCTGGGTCACCTGGGCCATAGATAGGGCTTTATCCCTCTACACCACCTCAGTGGCACAAAAATAAAAATAAATTAAACATATATCATATGCAATTAATATAAGCCATGTTACAATATATAGATAAATGAAGTTAGTGTGTGGATTATGCTGGGATTTACTTACTCTTGGCTTTGTCCTTGGAACCAAACCATAACACCAATAAAATACATTTGGGAAACTTGGGATTATTTGGACAAGTCTAAGATTTGGATTAAAATAATTATAATCTAGTTTCATTATTTATATAACCTTGAGTTATTAACAACTCATGCGGAGGTGGTGCTGCGGTAGCATTGTTGCCTCACAATAAGACGCTGTCCGGTTCAATTCTCAGCTAGAGCGTCTTCTGTGTGGAGACATGCGTGAAAGGGCGTACCTTTGTTGAAGGTTGTGCATAAGAGCTGGCAACTTGGCACGTAAAAATCTACTGCCAATCATTAGCAGACCGGAGTTCCGCTGTGGTGACCCCTAACCAGGAAAAGCTAAAAGACACAACAACAACATGTTCTTGATTCCTTTTTAAAAAGCAAGAAGTTGAAAATACATAAACTTGCAGCATACTTCAAGAAACTATATAAATTTTGTCTACACTAGAGTTGACCAGTGTAGAAATTAATATGAAGTTAAAAATCACAAAGCACACATAAATGAAAAAATATTTAATTGTGTACTTAATAAACAAATATAATCAGCCCCTTTAGTAAGAAGTGTATCATTTTTTCAGACAAAAACTTCATTGTATCTCTTCATTGATGAATACAGACTTATAATGATTCATTGTTTAACTTTTTCCAATGAGCATCTCAGTACAAGATCTTAATGAATGTGTATCATATCTGTATCATATATATCACCTCTTCCCTCATCACTCTTCTCTATGAATATACCTATTTATGTAAATATATGACACGGGGTCAGAATTAAAGGCATTTCATGTCATTAACAGTCCTTGTGAAATACTGCATTGCTGATTTGTTTCAGAAGTTTTAGTTAAAGCAGTTTACCTTTCTCTATTTTCAAGTTATCAAACTTACAAAACAATATATCAGCTACTCTCGCACCAACAGGTCAGCCTCGTTCAGCATTATCAATAGAAAGTTTTCATTCTGAATAAAACTTATTTTGCTTTCATTGTATTGTTTTGTAAAAACAAAGAAAAGTCTCAACAGTCTTGATTTTAGTTGCGTAAAGTTTTTTTTGTATTAATATTTTCTAGTTTAATTACAAATTTCATTCTCATGAGTAATTTCTTCTTTTCTGCAGAACCACCAAACTGTCATCTTCATTACTTCAATATTTGGCTTTAATTGTCCACACTAAAGCCACCGACACTCATTGAAGCTTCATGAAAATGTATAAAAAAGTGGAAACTTTGAAATCTATTTGAACTTGATTTCACAGAGGGCAGTGTCCTGAAATGCCAGAGAAAATGCAGTGAGTTCACAACATTCATTCGTAATGGAGGAAACAAAGTGATTAACATTTTTAATAACTTTTAACCTCAAAGAAGAATAGACAGACAATATTTCCACTGTAAAATAGGTTTGAAGTGTATTGTGTTTTAGGCTTGTTGTGACCCAAAGAAAAAAAATGGGTCTATATTATAACATCAAATTTTATAAAGTTCAAATGTTAAAATATCGAACCAATTTTGTCGAACGCTGAAAACAGCAAAGATGCAGGACACCGAATTCTTTCCCAGAGAAAGAATTCAGTGGGCCGTTGCTGTGGCTTCGCTGTTTTCAGCGTTCGATATGTTGGAGCGTTACGGGTCGGGTTCAGGTAAGTGTGTGATTGTGTGTAGGTTAGGATTAGGGGGCAGGTTAGGTGAGTTAGGGTTAGGGAGTGGGTCAGGTAAGTGTGCGGTTGTGTGTAGGTTAGGGTTAGGGGGTGGGTTAGGTGAGTTAGGGTGAGGGTGCAAGTGAGGTGAGTGTGCAATAGTGATGGACCTTAGGGTTAGGGTCGGGTTAAGGTAAGTGGATAGCTAGTAGTGTATGTAAAGTTTAGTTTAGGTTTAGGTGTAGGATTTTAAGTGTATGTGTGTGATTGCTATTTTTTGTGTGTGTTGTGTTGTGTGTATGTTTCTCAGAATAGTGATTTTTTTTCCCCTGGGAAAAAAATCGCTATTCTGACTGTTCGATGTTTGCGGATTTCAGTGTTTAGGGTTCGCTATTATAACATTCGATCTTTGTAGATTTCGATGTTATAATATAGACCCAGAAAAAAATTACCATATATATGTGTTTTGTTTTTAATGAGACTTCAAGGGGTTCGGGTAATCTATATATGCTTATGTAATTGATTTGAGGCAAAGACTGGAAGATTGCAAGTTGTGGAACTTGTACGATTCACCCATGAAAGATAAAACTGGATGTGGGATCAGAAACAATCAGTAATAAACAGACTGCTAAAAGGAGCTAGATTGCCACTTGATGAAGCACTGGTTATTATTATTTTGAGATATAACTATACAAAATAAAGGCTTAAAGTTTAATAAGGCATGAGAAAAACATTAAAATACTAAAATATTTAAAAGAAATGAAAATTTTAACAACTGCATGCGATCTACAATGTTGCTTATAATAAATAAGCAGGCATAGGCAAATGCAGTATAAATGCTGTGACCACAGGCATGAAAACATTTTACAAAATCATTAATCAAATCTGTAACCTATGTGGAGCAATAATTATTTCACAAAGATATGTAAGAGTCACAATAAAATATTGTAACAAGGTTTGCATTTATTAGAAACAAAGGAAATGAGTAAATATGTTTTGTATAATGTCAAGATGTGTACCATAAATGCAGTACAATGAGGAACAGCAAGTAAAACTGATAGCAAGTGACTATGGCTAAACACATAAATGCAACAATTAAATTTGATACTACAGCAGCATTTCAGCATGTTGTCTGACTCTATGTTTAAGGCACTGAATTTGTATAATAATGTTTAAAAATTGCAATCTGCTAGCCAGCTTAAGTGGGAATACAGGCATAAAGCCCTTACTATGCCCCAGGTGACCTGAGTTTGATCATCAGTTCAGGCACTTGACATAACTGTAGAGCGGATGCATTTTCACATTCTGGGAAGGAATGGCTTTAGCTGTCTACATGCAGCTGCAAGTCTTCAGAGGAGGTATGTTGTTTGTGGTCTGGGGGCAGGGTGTGCCCCAAACCACTGTATGGCCATATCCTTCATTAAGTAAGTATATTAGAGCATACACTTGCATAATGGAAAGAGTAATGGCCCTTGCAAGACAAAAGCCATCCATTCTCCCCCACCCAGGAGAGGGGTTAGGACATATATCAAATGCCCTCATATCTTGGATGCTGGTGATAACACAATCAGCCCTCAAGGCTACTTTGATGGTAACCCACAGGATGGTTCTCACTTCTGTGAATCTGGATGACCACCCACCGTGAGGGGTTGAATGTGCTTAAGTCAAGCTGAGGGAAGGCTTAATAGTTTGGCTGGTTTGAGGGCAAAAATTACCAAGAAATAAAACATCAGCTTGGTATTCTGATGTATCCTGGTTATAAATTGAAACCTGTGGGGCAGACATGACTTAACTATGAGTACAAGTACAGAAAGTGGATATTACTGTTTCACACGGTGTCCTTAGAAGAATATTCAAATCAGCTAAATATCATGGGTGAGGATGCTAGTGGATCATGTAGTATGAGTAAATGATTTCATGCAAAGCCATTACAGAGAGAATCATCAACTGTGGCAGCCAACAGCAAAACAGAAGGTACTGGCCAAAACAGTTACTGTATCATAGCTTGGGCTCCATGGCACAGAAGGATGGGGCTTTTACTGCAATGCCGGTGACCAAAGTTTGATTAGTGGCCATAACACAAGAGAAGCCAAGTAGGAAGGGAAAGAGTGAAAAGGTGTGGCCTGATCATTTCTCCTGGTGAGGGGGAGTGAAGGGAGTTACATGCTTATGGGGTCACATTAAGTCAGAGCAAGTTCCCTTGTGGAGACCAGGAAAACTGACATTCATGTTTTCTGGGTAAAGTAGGAGTTGCTTAGAGGAAATACCATTGAAGAAGTGAGGGAACAGCCTCCATGGTCAGTCCGTTGCACAAGCTACATTGATATATTTCCAAATGCATACAGGAGGGTTAGGGCTGAAAGCAAGGAAAAGGCCTTATTGCCCCATAAGCCTACCTAAATGATAGCCAGTCTCAGCTGACACTCAAGCTGCTGATGGGGAAAGCAAGGGTCTGAAATGGAATATTTGTTAACATATAATATCATGCAGCTATTAAGTTCAATACACAGACTGACAAGGTTCTAGATGCAAACACATTAATTATTAGAATAGTATTATGATATGGAATATCTCAGTACAGACAGATTCAACCATACACACAAATACCAGCCTCTTTTTACCTTCTAAATAGAAAAAAACATGAACTGGTTCATACAATGTTCAACATTTTCATAGCTGTGATAAAGCCTATACTTACATTCTCAAGACTGAAAGGAGTAAACAAAAAATATGCAGATGGGAGAATAGCTTAAAACATTTCTCAGGCTATTTTGACATGATTGATGTGTTCACTTTCAACAAGCTTATCTTTAGATACGTTCCATGCAAGTACAAGGTACATACATTTCTTTCATGGTTACATGACTAAAAAAATATTTAACATCTGGTTGCTAAGCTCTAATTAACTGTAACATAGGTCAAGCTATTCTTTATAAGAGAAAAATATATGAAACTTTCACAGTAGTTTTACGCTAGAAGTTTCTTAAAACAAGCATTAAAGAAATATATCCACTAGAGTTCTCCTCTTTGATAATATAAAGCATCACAGTCACATATTATTTTGAATCATATCATTGTCAAATATGTAAGTTTTGGGATGTTTTTATTCAGGTACAACAATCATTGAATGTATACATTTTCTCACTAAGCAGTGTATCAGCGGATTTTTAATAATGGAATATACAAGAGATATAAAAAGTATGATTATAACAAAGGTAATTACACTTTACATTATACCGGTACCGTCATTTCCAAATAGATTACCCAACCACCAAAAAAGGTCCAATCAGACTCAGTTTTAGACATATTAATGGCCAAACTGTTCCATAAAATCAGCCACCTTTTCTTATTCATCATGAAGTTCTGAAACAAAATTGCAGCACTGTTTTCCAGTTAGATGACGCCCCCCCCCTTTCAAGGCCAGTACGTAATCAAGAGCTATTTAGATTTGTAAAGTGGTAGCTCAGACTTCAGTCAATTCTTTATTTGCAATGCGAATGTGTTCTGATGTCTTATTAGCCATTTCCACTAATATAAGGGAACAACTGATTCACTTTATGCATAGTTCACAATAGGCCATACTGCAAAGAAAAGAAAGTGACTGCTCACTCAGCATGGTGCATGGTCCTCTTATTTCATAACCTTCTAGCAGGTGCAGAGAAGGAATGAAAAATAGCTGTCATCATCTTTCCCACATAACAACAACCCAACCACTCTCTGGATAACCAGGGCTAGGCATGATCTCCACAGATGTAATAATGATTGTTCAATATTCCCATGCTCTTTCCCCAGTCATACCTCTTCAATCCAAGCTCTACCAATATAATCTCATCACGGGTATTATTGCAACTGCTGTAACCTACTCACACAGTTCCTTCTCTGGTATAACAAATATCACCTTTTGTCAATGCAGCCAACTGGTAATATATTTTCTTAGCCCAGTCTTTAATGTTGCTCCAATTTTGATTTTCTACAGCAATTTGCATTTCTAAATCAATCTTTATCATGGGGACAGGTAGAATTAGAATGCTCCCCTTGGCATCAGTGGAACAAATCCATACACTCAGCAGTTTGAAACATTTAGATCAGTGGCATAATGGTACATCATTCAAAGAAACAAGTTTTCTCTCATGTCGATCAGGAGCAGTCGAAGGAGGAGACTCAGTGATGTTACCAGAAAGAGGTGTGGTGCCATGTTCTGTCAACTCTGGATATCTCAAGCAAGTTTTCTTGCAATGCAAAATGTGGAACTAGTTCGGTATTCCTGAACACTTTATGCAGTTTGGGTAGTTAGATGAATGAGATGAGGTTCCTTACACCATGACTCCAAAGATTTGTGCTGGAATACCTTCATGTAAACTCAGTCACTTTGTCATGATTCATGACGGAGTTGTTGCTGGTTGTAGAAGGGGCTCCTTGGTACATTATGGAAAGTCTGTAAGGTAGAAAGAAGTTCTGAACAATATTTCCATAAAGCTTCATTGGTAAATACCAGTTCATGGTTTCCAACTGGTGGGGAAGGTAGCATTCTCATGGGACGGCCCATAAGAATTTCATGTGGCCTTAAAGTTCCTCACATACTCATCGGAGGCAAAGCACCCAGCCATTTTAGTCTTGTTTCTCTATAAATTTTGCTAATTCTGATTTTAAGAGTTGGGTTAGTCCATTCAATAAGACCAGGTGACTGTGGATGGTAGGGACAATGTAACTGTAAAGAAATTTTAAAACCAGAACATGATTTCTTAACAATTTCAGCAGTAAAATAAGTACCTCTCTCTGAATTAATGCTATGAGGTACAGTGAACCTGGGAATAAATTCCTTTAGCAATTTCTTCACTACTGTTTCAACATTGCACTTAGCACATGGATAGACTTCTGCCCATACAGGAAAAAATATAGACTATAAACAAAATATATGCAAATTATATTTACAAAGGGCCAGGTGGAGGCAGAGCAGAAGGTATTTTTTACAGGTGGTGCAATATTATATAACAAACAGCTCTCACAATTATTTACATAATGGCTAACTAAAGACTGCTGAATAAGATTAAGAAGTCCATGCTTACCAAAGTAATTCAATAAGTGGCACACCCTTACCAACCAGGGTAGTGTGGCCAAAGGTGCCACTATCCTGCCATCAGGGTGCCTCCATAGTAGGTCCAAATGCTTTTTACAACCCGCACTGAGGCACCTCTTTTTCTCAGCTTCTGAAGATTCATTCTGCAAAGCAATCAAATCATTAAAATTACAAGGATTATCAGACTTTGTTAAGGCTTCTTGTACAATGAAAGCAACATTTTTAGTGACATCCAAATCAGAAGCTTGCTTGGCTGCATAATTTGCTAGTCGATTACCTTTTACCGTGGCAGTGTCTACTTTTATGTGAGCTTGCACTTTAACTACAGCTAAAACCTTTGGTAACAACAAGGCATCTAATAGTCCTTTACAAACTTTCCATTTTTTATCTCAGTACCTGTTGATATTAAAAATCCTCTCTGTCTCCACAATTCCCAAAATCATGGGCTACCTTAAATGGGTCTATGTTTAGTCATCGAATGGACTAAACATCAAACAGCTAATCACTGAATGCAAATCAGCACATGTTCATTCACGAACATTCACTTCATCAAACCTGTGAGATGGGGAAAGTAACTAATTGGCCAACCCTTCCCCATCTCACACACAGCAGTATTTCAAACCCACCCACAGCTTTGTTCCCCCACAGCTCCCCTAACTATATATACCAACTCTGAGGTTGCACTACAGTGGGGAAAAGGGGTTTGAAATACTGTCATGTGTAAGACGGCCAACTGGTTATGTTCCCTATCTCACAGGTTCAATGAAATGAATGTTTGATGACTGAATGCTCGCTGATTTGTGTCCGATGATTAGCCGTTCGATGTTTAGTCCATTTGATGACTAAACATAAACCCACCCCAAATCCATAAGCACTATCAGTATAAATGTTCCTAACTTTATATCTAGCTATTTTACAGGCTTTGGTTAATTTAATCAATTCAGCAACTTGTGCAGAGGTAATCTGTTTCAGCCTTTCCTGACACAATACTGTATTTTCAGTACATATAGCAATGTCTGCAGTAAGCTTTCCATTTCTAGCTCTTCCACATAATCCATCCACAAACATTTACATTCCTCATTGTTCATTGGAGTACCTCTCAAATCAGGCCTAGGAGAAAGCGCATGGTTAGTTACAATTATACAATCATGTGGTTCACCATCTGCTATCATAGGCAGGAGGGATGCTGGGTTCAATGCCTCGCATCGCTCAGTGGTGACTGAAGGGTATGAGGTGAGCAATAATTCATATT
This sequence comes from Protopterus annectens, assembly GCF_019279795.1. Lineage (NCBI taxonomy): Eukaryota > Metazoa > Chordata > Ceratodontiformes > Protopteridae > Protopterus > Protopterus annectens. The sequence continues at coordinate 739,342,989 of NC_056735.1, read as the reverse complement.
TGGTTAACCTAGCAGCTGAGAGATGCTGCTTCTTAGATTTTTAGCAACAGTGCAGATACCACATGAGGAACTGCAACTGTAAGTTTGTGTCCTAGGACCAGTGGTGTAGATTATTTTGCCATCAGTGCAGCTGCCTGTAAGGCCTTCAGGCAGCCCGGTAATCCTCTAGCCAATGGGTCTAACAATGAATTGTAATACACAGCAGGTCTAAATGCATCATCCTTGTTTTGAACTAGTACCCCTGCTGCCTATTCCCCCTTTCATGACAGAACAAAGTGAAAGGTTTCTTATAATCTGTGAGTCCAAAGGTTTGGGCTGTAGCAATGGCTTAGTTTAAGAAAGTAAAAGCACTTTCTTACTTTCTTTCCAGAGCAATGACTCTGGTATGTCTTTGAGCATATCAGTCAAAGGTCTAAAAATGTCTGCATAATTTGGTACCTATTGTCTACAGTATCCAGCCAAGCCTAGAAACCTTGTAGCTGTTTCTGAGTAACAGGGTAGGGTGTCTTTATCATAGCTTCACACTTGAAGGCAGGACATGCCTTTCTGTGTGATATTAAGTGTCCTAAATACTTTGCCTTAGATGACTGCAATTAAAGGTTTTCCTTTGATATTTTGTGTCCCAGTTTTTGCTTATTCAGTCAGTAAATGTAGGGTATCCTGCTGACAATGTGTTGAGGGACTATCAACAAACCCCTGTGGTAATCTTAGCCACATATATTGAATTCCCTATATGTAAAGGCAGATAAATACTGGCTATCTAGATGAATAGGGATGGAAAAGAAAGGTGAACATAAATCTACTACAGAAAGTCAAGTACCCCATGGTGGTATGCAAATCAGTATAGTTATTGGATTTGGCATGGGTCTATATCATTTAATCAAAATATGTATTCATTGAATATGCATTCATTAAACCCTAAACAGTGAAAATCATTTCAGTGAACCTTGGACTTTTCCTCAGGGTTAGGGTTCACTTGGCCATCACCACAACTTTGTTCTTTTCCCCAATGTTGTGCGATCTCAGAGTTGGTATATATAGTTAGGAGGGGTGGGGGGGTGCAGTACCCCCAACTTGGGTGGGTTTAATTTAGTACAATATTTGTTTCAGAGTTCTAGTAGGCGAGAGGTTCCTAACCCTGGAAAAATGTCCGAGATTCGCTGAAATAATGTTCACTGTTTAGTGTTGAATGAATACGTATTCCACAAATATGTATTTTGATTAAGTGATATAGACCCATTTCCCACTACAGGGTATGAAGGGATGACAACCTCATTTACTGCTCTTAAGTCCTATCCAAACCTGTATGTATCTCTGCCTGGCCTTTTAACTAAAAAAATGGGAGTATTACAACTACCTGTTTTTGCTATAATTTTCTGCTGAAGCAGAGATTCAATTATAGGTCTGATTCCCTATTCTGCCTCTGGTTTTAAAGGATGCTGTGCTATGCAAGGAAGTGGCTTCATAGGATCTACACATATTTTTACAGGTATGGCAGATTTTAACAGACCTATCTCATTAGAATGTCTTACCCACAAAATGTCAGGTACCTGCTATAACATTCTATCATCTACACTCAAACATGGCTCTTCTGTTTTTTCCTCAGTAACACTTAGGTGTGGAAATCACTTCTTCAGATTCAGTTGGTACATCTAAATAAACACCATCTGCAGTGGAAAAGATAGTAAATCCTAATGTATGAAGCCAGTTCCTACCTATTAAGTTTGCTGGAGCCAAGGTGCTTAATAGGGTTGCCAACATTTTAAAGAAAAAATCCAGGATGATAGATATCCAAGCGCTGAAGACACAAGGAAAAACTTTTTTGGGTGGGCTCCAGGGGTATCACCCCCAGGAAAATTTTATAATTTTGTTTTATAAAATGCATGTTTTAGAGCACTGGTGTAAAATACGTATTACTATCAAATTATTTATGCTTATTGAATTGGATATCAGGTATTCTAGAAACAACAAACAAAAAGCTTACAGTAAAATCTACCATGGCCGATGAACAGATCCAGGAAAGAGTGGCCTAACAGCAACTTGAGACAGATAATTAACCACTTATTACTTTAATTTTGACTAGTCTAGTATTATAGTAAAATATCTATAATTCAAACACAGTACAAGACCTAGACATCAAAAACAATTCCTCATATTGCACCAGGTGACCAGTGGGACTGGTTTTCTACAATGAAGAGTGGAAAAATAGTAAAGGCAGTAAGTATGAAAACAGCTAACAACAACTATACATGTAGGAAACCACAAACAGAACTACAAGTGAAAAAGTAAAACTAGGCCTAGTAGCGTTAGGTAAGACTTAATCTACTTCTTTGGCATGGTTTCACTTAAAGTCATTGGGTACTTTCTCCATTAACCTTGCTGCTACCTGCTGATAATAGCAGTTTGTCATCATGCAAAACACATTCGTAAAATTTACTGCAGGTCATGCTGTAATTCAGCAAAACCTGCAGTTTGGCTTTTATCAAAACAATGGTGGCTCTGTTTCATTCCGAACTCCACTTGACATTCATCAATGAGAAAAGTCTTTCCAGAAAGGTATTGATCTCAGGCAATGACAACGTAACTGACAAAATGTTAAACAAGTTAACTGTAAATGCTTCAGCAGTACAGACCACATGCCATTTGTCACAGGGTGATGGCAGAGTCAAATCTGCAGCAATGCATGCCAAGCTTTCTTTAGCCATGCAGAATTCATCATACAATATGTCCAAGTCAACTTCCTGCAATAAACCAGTGGCAGCACACACAGTTTTTACATATTTATATTCTGGTGGTTTGCTGAGCAACAAGTGACTCAGTGCAAAAGCAATACCATCTTCTGACTCTGAGAAATTAAACAACTTGTTCAGGTACATCAAACTCCTTTTGAGAGAAGTGCAAACATTGTCTGTGATAAATGCCTGGAATGGCTGCATATCTTCATTTTCAAGAACACCATGTGTTTTGATCCAAATTCAGTTTTTATTCTCAAGTCCTGTACTACCACAAACAGCTCTTTGAATATAAAATCTTCCCGCTCCACTTTCTGAACAGATAATTTGAAAACACTGCAGATGTTTTGCACAAAGCATACATAAGCTTCCTTGATATTAGTCTTTACCAATTCATGATCATGTGTTTCTTCTTCTATGACCAGATTTGCACAAACTCAACAGTTTGTGATATTCCATGTCCATGAAACTTTTGCAGGTCCATTCTGTGATTCGCTGATGCGCAGACATATCTATAAACAGATGTCACCATTATTTCAGCATCACAGTCCAGGTCATCAATTACCTTCTTCAGGGTGTTATGAATCACATGTGAATTGCAGTTAGTTTTGATGATCTTGTCATTCTCTTCAGCAACTCTGTGAAGACTGACTGCTTGTGCCCATAATTGATACTGGTACTATTGGCTGAATATGACAATATGTGCATGATGTCAAGATCGTTGTCAGCCTGGACCTAAAATAAAATGTTCACTACAGAAGTAGAACGTTCGTCGTTGAACTCAACAAAGTCAAGAAGTTTTTTTGTTAAAGCCAGTTTCCACAGTAAAATACTGGACACATATGGGAAACATCTTATGGTGCTTTCAATCTGATGCATATGTCGACACAGAAAATCACAATGTGTTGTTAGTCAAGTCCTTAATGATTAACTCTACTGACTTCAGAGTGAGCACACTGGTCACCAAAGTCTCTGCCCTAGTGCAACCACAGTCATCTTGCAAATGGCTGAATCCAGATACAGCTGGTGAGCTAGCTTAGCTCCACAGTCTGTAGCATTGTAAAAAATGTGATGGTGCACAGCATAATAGATGCTCATCAACTCTGCTAACATTGCTTGTTTATCAACTCCAGCTAACAATGCTGCTCTTTTGAAAAACTGTCAATGGCAGCCAATTTCACGGAATGGTGTGCTTTTATGTGAGCCAGCAAATGGCTGTGAGTTAGCAAGTCACTTTTTCCATCGTACTCCACTGATATGCTCTTTTTAGAATGCTTTTTATTGAAATTGACTATGTGGCTCTGTCAGTCTGTCCCTGTGTGGTTCTGTAAAAAAAGATTTAAAAAAAAAATTATTGAGCTGCTCTAAAAAGTAAAGAATGAAGAAGAAGAGTGAAGACTTTGCAAAAGAAACACAGACAAGCTGATTTCAGAAAAGGATTCAAGGCTGGTTTTGCTAATTCCTGCTACTTCTTCTGGTACCTCATTATCATAATTAGCAAAACCAACCTTGAATGTTTTTTTTTTTAAATCAGCTTGTCGGTGTTCTTTTGCAAAGTCTTCACTCTTCTTCTTCATTCTTTACTTTTTAGAGCAGCTCAATAATTTTTTTTTTAAATCTTTTTTTTACATTTTTATTACAAACCATACAGTGAGCAGTGAACATGTTGTCCTGGACTGCTTCACACCATGCAAAATCAGTTGCCATTCATAACAAAACTGTGACATTGTCTCTTTAGCTTTCTCGGCCTTTAACTTATTGGCTGCGCAGTCCTCATCTGGATCACTGTCTATGCTTACAATGCCTTCACTCATATCCATTAAGATTATAAAACTCATCAAAATATGTCCAGTATCACAAAATAAACAAATAAGATTAAAACTGTAAACAGCAGAAATGTTGACAGAAGTTTTAATGTTGTTATTCGATAAAAACAAAAAACATGTAACTTTTAAGTACAACCATTCAAAAATGAATTACCAGTATTTACAGCATGTTTTGAATGGGCAGTGCAGAGATTAGGTAAAACTACTAACATGTTTCAGACACACATGCACATTCTAATTAGAAATCTTAAACTTAACTACTGCTACAATGCCTACAGCAGTTATAAAATAATAATACAGATACAGATGGATTTATAGTATTGGGACTAAACTTTTTAAACATCCTTCTTTCTAACGTTCTCATTATGCACAGACTGCTGCTGCTTCTACTCATCTGTGTGTAAAAAAAAATAACATGACTCATACTCTTCAGGGTTAATTTCTCCATAGTCTGCTTCTGGATGACCATTTCATATTATTTGTATTTTTTCATTGCACACTGAAATGAGCACCGTCATGAACAGACTACCAATAACAGTACTTAATGTATATACTACCCTGCTAGCTTATAGTTTAATAACTTCCGGTAGAGTTTCCACTTTTTTGTTTTTGTACACACATAAAACTTTACAGAACAAAATATACTTTACAGCCAGTGAAAACAACAGATCGTCACTTTTTTTGCCAGAGTGAATGCTTATTCTTGTAGCATTTGAGTTGTTTTGCTATTTCTTATAACAATTAGGTGTTTCAGATACAAATAACTATTAAAGAAAACTTAGCAAATATTTTTTGTCCTAAAGTTTTGAAACATTACTCTTTTTTTCTTTTTTTTTAATTTTCCCCCGGACACAACTGCTGAAAGGGGGGAGGTGATAACCCTAATTCCAAAAGATTTACACCTTAGCAGTCCACTGAAAATTAGCACTACAAGTTGGACATTCTTGGTCATTACATGTAAACAGGTGAACAAATAAATGAATAATTAAAACTATTAAATATCCTTGATCTATCACCAGTCCACTGCATCAAGTACCACAGCAGCCATATGCGAGTTATGTTATGATTTGCCTTTATAAATTACTGTGGTGATGTGAGGTATTGCCAGCTACGCCAAGAGAAGTAGGGAAGTGGATGTGTAACATATGCCAGCATAGCTAGCTGGAGTTTTGTAAAGAATTATATGTCATTTACATATCAAACTGATTTGTACAGGTGCTTCTGTTGAAAATGTATTTATAAAGTTGCTTGTGTTATAAAATGTACCAACAGTAAGCCCTGCTGAACAGAAAAAAGAAATACACCTGTATGTCAGACTGTATTGTAACTGCTGAAATTAATACGGTAACAGAGGATAGTGGAAGAGAAGAGGTTAATCTCAGTCCAGCCAACTTTGAAAAATAGTTTGAAATTAAATTACCTGGTTTAGGCTGTGATGCCCCTGCACTGGACCAGTAATCAAGGGGCCTCAATCCCCACCACTGGTAACAGTGGGGAACATACACACTGGGAGGATAAAAACTACACACACAGTAAAATGCAATTTCCCTTAAGAGCACACAGAGATCACAGTCAGTCTGAGACTGGTTTCTCCCTTTTTCTGCAGATCCTCAATAAGACTCCCCACTGGCACAGCTATAGAGTTGAGATCTCAGCTGAGTGGCCAAGTTATAACCTTCAGCACCCTCTCTGTCCAACCATTACTTTGTGTCCCTGCCCAAGTAGCTGACACACACACTCTTTGAGATTTGTTTTATATACACACACACACACACACACACACACACACACACACACACACACACACACCTGGGAAATATGCTGGCACAGGTTTACTGGCTATGTCCCCTACTGCCAAACAAATAAAAGAACCACAGAGATGTTATATACTTTAATAAAACAAAATAATTGTAGCAAAGCTTTTGGGTTTCCCCTTCCTCAGTGCTAGTTCAAAATAATCAAATTAGCCCCACCCAGCTGCTTTAGGACTTCATCTGTCCTAGGCATGGGTAAGCATCTGACTCTGTGTGACTATTTAATTTCCTGTAGTCCACACAGAACCTGATGCTGCCATCCTTATTTGGTACCAGCACCACTGGGGAGGCCCAGGGACTGCTGGACTACTTAATTATCCCTAGTTCCAACATTTTCTGTATTTCCTCCCTCAGAGTCTGTTTGACCCACTCAGGTACCCTATAAGGGACCTGCTTAATAGGCATTTGGGGTCCTGTATCCACATGGAGTTGCACCAGGTGGGTGCACCCTGGTTTCTCAGTGAACATGTCCCCAAAATCCAGTAACACTGCTCTGATTTCTTGAACCTGGGTAGGGGATAGCTACTGGGATATTGCCACCCCTTCCACTGAGGTGTCAGTCCAAGCATCACTGACGAGATCAGTCAACAGATCCCCCTCAGCCTCCTCCTGACATCCACTGCAAATACTCAGCACAAGGGCCTCTCTATCATGGTAAGGTTTTGTCATGGTAACATGGTACAATTTATGCACCTGTCTCCTGCCTAGCAGTTCTGCCATGTAGTTAACATCACAGACCTTCCTTACCACCTTGAAGGGTCACTTCCAAGCTGCCTGCAGCTTGTTGTGTCTGACAGGAATGACAACCATAACCTGCTGCCCTACAGCATATTCTCTAGTTCAAGCATTCCTTGCATACCAGAACTTTTTCTGCTGTTGGGCTTCTGCCAGATTCTCCAGGGCTAGGCCCATGAGTTTCCTGAGCCTTCTCCTGAGGTTGAGGACATATGCCACAAGAGACTCCTTGTGGAATTCACACTTACCCTCCCACTCATCACAAATCAAACCTAGAGGCCCCTTCACTATATGCCCATACAGCAACTCAAAGGGTGAAAAACCTGTGGATTCCTGAGGAACCTCTCTGTAAGCAAACAACAGATGGGGCAAATATTTGTCCCAGTCCCTCTTAAACTGGGCTGCAAATACCCATATTATTGTCTTGAGTGTAGAGTTTAACCTCTCAACAAGACCACTAGTCTGGGAATGATAGGGCATGGTCTTTAGGTGTTTCACCCCACAGTGCTTCCACAGACAAGCCAGCAGGTCTGACATGAAATTGGCACCTCTGTCAGTCAGTATTTCTTTTAGGAAACCAACCCTCCTGAAAATCTCTAACAAAGCATTTGCCATCTTTTCTGCCTCAATGGAGGACAGAGCCACCACCTCAGGGTATCTGGTAGCATAATCTACTACCACTAGGATATACTTTTTCCCTGTGGAACTCGGGGTACTCAGAGGCCCCACAATATCCCTAGCTATCCTCTGAAATGGCTCCTCAATCACAGGCAAAGGCATCAAAGGAGCTTTCATCTTGTCTCCTGCCTTGTCTACCTTTTGGCACTGCTCACAGGTCCTGCAGTACCCTGTTACATCTCTAGAAATCCCTGACCAATAAAAGTTCTGCATAATACATCTCTTTCTACATTTTATGCCCATATGACCTGCAAAGGAATATCATGGGATATGGCTAAAAGTACCAGATGGTAGGCTCTGGGCACTACCAACTGCTGTATTCTGTCACCCTCTAGCCCTTCCTCAGGGGTCCACTCTCAATGCATTAACCCTTTGTCCCAGTATACAGATTACCCTTTCCACTGAGAATCAGGTGCCTCACTAGCTACCTCCCTCAGGCCTTGTAATGTAGGGTCTGAGAGCTGAGCCTGTCTCAACTCTCTCTTTGTAACCCATCCCAGCTCCTCTTCCACAAGATGTCTGGTATCATCTAACAGTGGTGCCTCACTGTCAGCCTGGGTACTGCTACTCACCTCTACCCTTGCAGTCACTTTGTCCATGGGAACATCAGTACCCACAAGCTGCTGTGTCTCACCTTCAGTATCATTGCTACAGGGTAGCTCCTTCCCTGAAGTAACCACCTCACCATGCCTGGCTGCAAGTGTGCAGTCTGTCTGAGTCTCGCCAGGCTACCAGATGCACATCTCCAAGCCTGATTGCATGTCACTGCATGCACACAGGGTACTGCATTATCACAATCTTTCCCTATCAGGACATCTGCAGGGATATCCTCAAACACACCTACTTGTTGGCTTCTTTTTCCACCCTCCCAGTCAAGGTGAACCCTAGCCAAAGGTATTTGGAATGGGGTCCCTCCTAAAGCTCTTACTGGAGTTGATTGCCCAAGTGCTCCTCTTTAACTGTTACAGGCTTTACAATGGTTAGGTCGGAGGCTGTGTCTCTCTTAGCAATGGCCTATTTCCCATTCATTAAGATAGGATATAACCCCTTTTGGTAGTTTGGTACCCTTGTTGTCTTGAGACAACTTACTGCTGGCATTTTGTCATTCCCACTTACTGACTCTCCCACATTTTGTTCCCCACCTTGCCAACATGGACATCTATATGCTACATGGCCCCACTTGTTGTATTTAAAACATTTACCCCTAGGTCCTGGACATGTACCAGGACTAGTAGCTACGCCTGCTACTTGTGGACTCTATTGGGGCAGTCTAGGCTGCCCACCATGGGTTCCCCTTACACTCATGAGCAGCACTGGGTATCCCTTCCCTGTGTAGTGATGCCCTGCTGGCTAGGTATAGACTTCCCTTCTTCCCCAACTCATCTGCACTATTGCATTGTCTATCACCTAACCAGAGTCACATGTCCTCAGGCAAAGTGCTAAGGGTTTATTCCCTCACCAAAAAGTCTGCTAGCCCTTCAAAAGTGGTGACCTGACATCCACTCACTCACCTATGAAAATAAGTGCTTAGTTCAGCAACATATTCACACACATTTTCATTTGCCTTGCATCTTTGCTCAATAAACGTTTTCCTGTAAGCTTCAGGTGTTAACTTAAAACATTCTAAAAGACAGTTTTTACAGTATTTTAATTTAAGCAATCAGTATCAGACAATTTAGAAATAGCAGTTACACCTTTACCATGGAGTAAGGGGGTCAGGAACCATACCCAGAGCCTTCAGTCAACATTATACTGTTTACATACCCTTTCAAACATATGACTGAAATCAAAATTATCCCCCTCTGTAAATTGTGGAAGAAATTTACCCACCTTTGTTGCTTCTGGGATTCAGTTACCCCCTTCCCCATTACCTCCAAGACCTAGTGAAGAGTCAGCACCTCCTTTTCATGTTGCCTCTGCTTCTCATTCTTTTCATCTTCCAGATGTCTCAGTCTCTCTGCTGCTTCTAATCCCATTTGTTTCTCCTGTTGCAATCTCTCTGCTGATTCTATTTCCAGCCGTTTGGCCTCCAGTTGAAGTCTCTTTAACTCCAGATAGATTTTTAAGTCCTCTGTGGAAAGACTGAACTGTCCATTTTCTGAGAGTTGTACATATCCAAGTCCAGCCCTTTTGTCCTCCTGATTGCTGGTCTGCGATGCAACTGTGCCCAAGGCTACAATCATTTCTGCCTTAGTCAGGTTGGCATGCACCAGTCCTTTAGCCTGGCAAATCTTAGCCAACTGGCTTCTTCTCAGCTTGCTGTACTCCTCTGCTGACATGCTAGCCTGCTATCCCTGACTAACTAAGCTAACAAAAAAAAAGTAAAACAATTCTGATATGAAACCCTGAATGTTCACTGTGTGGCTGATTGAGAGTACAAATACCTTCCTTAGTGACCACTGTTTACAGGCTACAGGAATGCAATATCCACACCACTACAAGCCAATTAATATGTGATGTGCTTATCCCACCACTGCCAACCAATTAATATCTGACACCCCTGCACTTGCCCAGTAATCAAGAAGCCTCAATCCTCACCACTGACAAAAGTGGGGGATGTACACACTGGGAGTATGACAAGTACACACACACTAGAGTGCAATTTCCCTTAAGAGCACGGAAATCACAATCAATCTGTTGCTGGTTTCTCCCTCTTTCTCCAGATCCCCAATAAGACTCACCAATGGCACAGCTATAGAGTCAAGATTGGTGAAGCTAAGACCTCCAGCACCCTCTCTGTCCAACCAGTGTTTCGTGTCCCATCCAAAGTAGCTGACATATACACTCTTTGAGATTTGTTTTATATACAAACACACACACACAAACATGACTGGGAAAGGCTGGCACAGGTTTACTGGCTATGTCCCCTTCTGCCCAGACTATAAGGTAGTTCTCACTGCCACAAGCCAACTCTTATCAGCTACTTTAAGGCCCTTAACAAAGGGTGTCCAATCCTACTGTGTAATGTAACTATTAATCCAAATGGTAGTCTGACCAAGAGCAAGGCTATTTAGGAGTAACTTGTACAGTGTCACCAAATAGATATGCAAGTACACTAAGAGCTTAAATATCTCTAAACAGACCAGCCACAATTAAAAGGCTTAAATATATTTAATAATAAATAATAAAAGAACACAACAATACTCAGTAAGTAATCAGTTATATCAGAGTTCAAAATCACAGGAAATATTTAAAACAACATTGCAGGACAGTCTCAAATAAAGAAAGAAAACATCTAAGCTATACTTCACTATATTCCTAATGGAATCTAAAAGAGTTACTATGCCCTAAAAACTTACAGCAAGGCAAGTGCAGAGGTAAGTGGATGCTTTCTGGTCAAAGACAAAATACAAAATTCCTAGTCTCTCTCTGAAAGTGTTGTTAAATTAATATCAAATATTACTGTGGATTAGCTTGGATACTATCACTTTTTGTCACCTGACTTTAGTTCCCAAGCTAAACCCCCTTTGTCGAAACTAACAGAATTTACCATCTCTCTGTAAAAATGCATAACCTTCAGATGTTTGTAGATCCTGGAAGTCATAAAATAATAAAACATTTCTACATCTCAAACCTAGTAATTACTTCTCTTTCAAGACAATATAAAAAACTTCTAGCTCTCGACATTGTGTCTGCTACTGCACTGAAACTGAGAGATAACATCTTTTGTTTATGGCTCAGTAATTATAAAAATCTATTTAATTTCAACTATTTTTGACGTTTTGCAAGTTAACCCTCTATGTTCTAGTTTCCATTAAACATATATATCTAAACAGTCACAATAGTGCAGGTACATTCCTGTTCTATTCAAATAGGGCATGCTGTGGTTACATTTTAGCACAGTACTTTGCACACACTTCTGCAGTAACAGTTTGGTACATACAGAACACAGAGTTCTAATATAGTGATAACACAAGCAATTGCATCATGCTGATATTCACAAATGACATAAGACTATTTACAAAATTCCAGCTAGCTGGGCTGGCAGTATTTCCCTTTGTCACATAGGCCATAAAGATTGTATCTTACAGTTCTGACTGCAGCCAGAGACAAAATATCTGTGAAAACAAGGACTAGGAATCCTGATGTATTATTCTTAGCAGTGAACTAACTGCTACTCTGGAAGGGTGGAAGTGTTGAAATGGTTTTATGGTTTCCAGATACTATAACACATCTTATCAAAGCTCTATCTGTGTGTATGGTAATACATATGAGTGAGATTCTGGTTCAATTTCTAGTAAAGGGGGTGGTATGGGAACCAGAAGTCAGATGACCAGATGTATGTGATGTCATTCTGTAATCCAGCATTGAAATGATGTTTTAATACTAGATGAGACAGAAGTCTCAGAGCAGTCTGTTTTTGAAACCTGACAAGAATGACCCCTCACCTACATCATCTTGCCTTGCTCTAGTAAGTGAACTAGGGGTAGTAATTCTTTAGATCAGTCAAGAAAATATAGTGAGATTAGTTAAGTACTATGTTTCTGTATCTGTGTGAATCTATTTATCTGTGTTATTTTTAATATTTCCTGTTATTGAAACTATGGTGTTTATTGTAAATAGATATTTAGTATTTTCATGTTCTTTGATTATTTATTATTAAATATATTTAAACCTTTCATTACATCTGGTCTTCCAGAGAATATTTAAGCTTTGAGAGTACTTATGTGGCGACACTGTGGCCACTCCTGAACTCCTTACTGCATTGGTCAAACACTACCATTTGTATTAGTATTAATTTTACTGTGTATAATTGGGTACCCTTATAACAGACTTGAAGCTGGCTTTGGAGTGTTTGGTGGCAGTAACTACTTTATAGCCTGGACAAAGGGTAGCAGAGTGAGTAAATCTGTCCCAGCCTTTCCCAGGTGTATTTGTGTGTGTGTGTGTGTGTGTGTGTGTGTGTGTGTGTGTGTGTGTGTGTGTGTGTGTGTGTGTGTGTGTGTGTGTGTGTGTGTGTGTGTGTGTTTTCATATTAAATCTCAGAGAGTGTGTGTGTGTGTGTGTGTGTGTGTGTGTGTGTGTGTGTGTGTGTGTGTGTGTGTGTGTGTGTGTGTGTGTGTGTGTCAGCTACTTGGGACAGTGACACAGACACTGGTTTCACAGAGAGGACTGAGGACTCAACTCTCTGGCTGTACCTGTGGGGAGTCTTACTGGGGTCCTGGAGAGAGATAGAGAGAGAGACAGAGGGAGGGAAACCCAGATGCCAGACTGAGTGTGTCTCTGTGTGCTCTTAAGGGAAATTGGGCTTGGTGCAGAGGGCTGCATCTGGAAATACTGTGTGTATCTATCTTTGTTCCAAGTGAATGTCCCTCACTGGTGTCAGTGGTGAGAATTCAGGCTCCTTGATTACTGGCCCAGAGAGGAGATGTCACAGACTCCTTCTCCCCAAAAAAGGAATTAGGTCATTATTTAAATGTGTGCATAATTTTAATTCTGAAATAAACATATTTCCACAATAAAATAAATAATAGTTAAGGACCTAACTCTCAAACCTGTAAATTTAAGTAATAGTTGAGTCCAATTCTCAAATATTGATAAAGTCAATCAATGCTATCATTTCTTAATATTTAGATAACTTTTGATACCAACCATGGCATTACAATTGCAGCACATATCAACAGCTTTCAGTAAACTGCAAACTATTGAAATACTTTTTGAAGCAGGAGCCCCAGAACAGTAAAGTTTATCCATTTGAAACTGAAGCTACATCAACTAGTCCTAACATCAAGTTAATAAACTGAACAAAAATCACTATAAAATGTCTTTTCTACCCAGCAAAAATGCATGTTACATGTATTTTATTGCTTTCTTATCAAAGTACCTGCTAAAATGCAGCAGTACTACAATAAATGACAATACTGTGAACATGAAATACAATGATCTACAAGCACTCTGAGGAGACACTCACAAGAGGAGCAGTAAGACGAGGGGCGGGACTTCAGAATTCACTGTGTTCAGAGCAAAATACAAAGATGGTCTTTTTTTGAAAAACATTGAATCATTCAACACCATAATCTACTTGTACGAAGTTTTTATACCAAGATCACATAACAACAGATATACGTCACATTAGGATAACTGGAAGTACTACTATCCTTAATTCAAGGAGACTGCACTACTTCTCCCCATCAGTCAGAGAGGAGAACACACCAAATGGGGTGGAGGTGGAATAAATCTCACGCTTGATAAATCTGTTTAATATTTCTATGGTGGGCAAGTTTTGTTGTGTGTAAAGTGTAATATGGATTAGCAAATTAAATTTATAATGTGCTACACCTGTATAATATACTTAAATAAATAAAACATCACTTCAGAAACAGTACTTAAGCAATATAGATAACTACTTACCAAAAGATAATTGTCAAATAGTATTGCATGTTTCAGTAAAAGGAGTGCTCTGATCCCAACGGAGGGAGAGATGACAACAAGTAAACTATGCCTGTTACCAATAATAAAATTTAAAATCCAGTCGATTCTCTGCCAAACCTCAAATCTAGGACTTTTTATGTCCTGGACAGGCACTGTCCAGGGCACAGGACACAAGACTGAACAACAGGACTGTCTTGGAAATTCCAGGATGGTTGGCAAACCTAGTACTTAAAGGCATGCTTATTTTCAATCATTCCTAAAGAGACCAGGATGGAATTAGATACATGAAAAACAGTGGTAGTGTTAGTGACACCTACTGCTGACACTTTTTTAGATGATACTAGAATTTTATCCTGGTCACTTATTTTCAACACAGATTGTGTTGCACCAGTGCCAATCAGAAAGAGAACATCTTTTTTTCCCCTACTTTTAACTTAACAAAAAGTCTCCTTCTTAATCTACTTGCGTTAAGACTGTCATGTTTACCTCTCCCCTCCAAAGTGTTGTCAGTACATTCGTCCTGACATTTGCTGCCACCCTGAGGGTGGGGATGGCAGAGAAACATTGGAAGGATTTTGATTTTGCCACTGCTGCATTGCTGCTGTTGCTGCTACAGATTAGAGCATTCTCCTCTCCAGTTTACCATTTGTCCATGGTTGTGACAAGCCCCATCCCAGCTTGATTTCACTCAACATTCATTGCTCTTCCTGTACCATGTCTACCTTGCCTACTTCTGCCTCTGCCTTGACCTCTTCTTTCAAAACTCTGTATTGCAATTGCATGACTTTGTCTTCTGCATCTCTTCTCTTTTTATCTACTCGTTCCATGTAATGCTGTGCATTATTTATTACCGTATCTGTGTCCTCCTCCTTCAAAGTTGCCTTTTTTTTTTTGCTTTACCAATGTCTACACATTAGGTAAGCGCCCATGCACAAAAACAGAAATACAAGCCGCTTTAGCATTTGCCATTGGATCAGCAATACCAGAATTTAGTGGAAATACTTTTCTAAGTCTGCTAAAGTAATCAACTGTTGTTTCTCCCTTACCTTACTTACATGTAGTAATTTTATCCAAATTGGATTAACAGGACAGATTGTCAACATTTCTTGTAACAGCATCTCTCTGCCTTCTGTTAATGACCTCTTCCCTTCAGCAGTTGAGTAATTTGGGTCTCCTGCTGGGGCTAATCCAGTTTTGTGTTTCAATCTGTCATATACATATATATATATGGGTTCATATGAATCCATCGAAATTACATTACATCGACATGCATTACATCGACACGGAATCACCGACAGGTCAGTTCATCGAAAGTTGAAATCATCGACATCCACATCAGCGACAAAGGACCTGTACAGTTGTAGTAGAAACAATAGCACCGAACACCGCGGAAATGGTTAATATAGTACCAAAACATATGACTATCAATTAGTGGTTTTAAACATAAATACTCGCATGACGTGAACACCCCGTACTAAGCATCAGGCAAAATGGCGAACATATACCAGTCTGCACCAGATGAGATAGGATCTATCCCACAGTAAAGTCGCAAAGAATGAAGCCCATGCTAGTTATAGATAACTACCTGTATTACTTAGAAAGGACAAGGGACAGTATACGCTACTGGGCCTGTAAATATAAATGTACACAGCACTGTAAGGGTAGGGCTGTGACCCACTACTTGCCTGACGGGGATAAACTACAGAAGTCTGTTCCTCATTCGCATTCAGCAGACCTAGGTGAAATGGAGCGTTATGTAGTTTGTAGCGATTTAAAAAGCAGGGCTAGTATGGCGAGGGACACTCCTTCACTTGTGGTGGACGATGCTGTAGCGTCGACATCATTAGCAACCATAGATTGTTTACCAAGTAGAGCAGCAATGTTGCAACAGGTGAACCGAGTCAGAAGATTACGGCGCGGTTGCACTAAACAGGCACAACTAACGCTAGACAGCATTGACTTCAGTCAGTTTAGTTTGAAAACAGGCATGTTTATACACAAAGTGATGTCAGATAAAGTTACAGACACCACAGTGGTAGTATTTACTACCACAGATAACTTGCGTGACCTTAGTCAATCGACCATATGGCTAATGGATGGCACGTTTTTTAACAAAGGTGTGAGTATACGCCAACTGTATAGCATTCATGGTATACTGCAACATGGGGAGGACATGAAATTTGCTCCACTTGTGTATGCATTCATGTCGAAAAAATCGCTAAAAGCATATAACTACCTTTGGAGTGGTATTTTCTACTTGCTGACAGCGAACAAGTTCAATATTGACGTGAAGTATGTGTTGTGCGATTTCGAAATAGCCACAATGAAGAGTGTGAGGCTTAACTTTTCTGAAGTACGTTCTAAGGGCTGCTTGTTTCATTTTGGGCAGAATGTCTTGAGGAAGATACAATGCTTAGGTTTAGCTGGTGTATATAACAAGTCACAGCAGTTCCAGTTAGCTGTGAAATCACTTGTTGCTTTGGCTTTCCTACCTGAAGATAGGGTGAGGGGTACTTTTGAGGAGTTGAAGAGTAAGTTTCCAAAGGAAGGCAAGGATATTGTGCAGTACTTTGCAGACTGGTATATCTATGGCAAAAAGCGTAAATTCCAAACAAGGTTTACGTCTGCCATGAGATTCCCGCCGTTGTTCCCTATTAGTTTTTGGAATGTTTGTGAGTTAAATCAATTGTGTTTACCTCGTACCCAAAACAAGGTTGAAGCTTGGCATCGTAGGTTAAAATGTCTACTTTGTGATAGGGGCAATGATTTACGGTACCTACTATATACACTATGTCGCGAACAGAATCGCATGGACGAGCTGAGGGTACGGTTGTCTACAGGCTGCCCATCATCCCCCAAACGTAGAAAATTAGTTTTCCGTCAGCAGCGATTCCAGACTCTGATTTCCAGTATGGGCAGTTACTCTGAAATTGAGTTCGTCGAGGGTATTGCAAGATTACTAAAGATGTAGCTGACATGCCTGCTACGTTAGCAATTCACTAGACTCCAAACTAGTTGGGTGTAATACATACACGGTGTACATTTGATTTGAATATTCCTTGGGGAGTGTCTCCGACATGTGTTTTCTATTCCTGACACACTATATTCACTATCTTATGTCCATGTGGTACGTTTCCGTTTACTAATCAGTGGTATCTCACAGTGGAATGTCGTAGAAGTGACTGTCGGTGATTTGACTTGTCGATGAACTGATCTGTCAGTGATTCAGTGTCGATGTAATGCATGTCGATGTAATGTAATTTCGATGGATTCATATGAACCCATATATATATATATATTAGACAGGACTAAAATCTGCCTTAAATCTGCCAGGGTGGGTGTATATATTTGAATAACAATGCTTAATTCATCCTTAAATTTTTGTGGGTCTCGCTTAATGTTAGGAAAAGTTTTAACTATAGTATGTAAATCAGTAGGTGTCCATGATCTATGGACTAATGCCATAGTACCATCTGGATGTGGTATCTCTCAGAGAGGATCTAGAGAATTATCAGTGTGCTCTTCTTGCTATGTAGCCTGTCTTGTCTTTTGGTGCGCAAAATGTACCTTTTTATCTAAATACTCTACTTCATCATGTTGTGTGATGTTCCCATCACCATCTGAGTCAGATGACAAAGTTTTGGGGTGGATAGTACCAGAAAGTTTGAACTGGGGTGAGGCCATTACTAAGTGTGTAGATGCAGAAGGTGTGACATGTACAGATATACGCTTCCATGGAGTTGTAGACTGACCTCTGTCTTGTTGGGATAAGTAGGGGACCTGAGTGTTTCTGCAATGAGGGAAGAAGGGAAGCTGATCATCTTCCCCAGAAGACTCCAACCCCTCCCAACTGCAGTATGGACACTGGAAATGGCTGTATAGAAAAGAACAGTTGGCATGGTATTACATGCTTTTACTGTACTTTTAAGTTCTTTAACTTGTTGCAACAATTTGTCATTTGTATCTTTTAACCTCTTAAGAGTGGATTTTTTTGTCTCTTTTAAAAGTTTCAATATACCAGTCATTATAACTATTTCACTGAGCAGTTTAATCTTATTACCCAAATTTTCCAATTTTGTCTGTAAATGCGGTGTTTTAGTTTTATCGAAAGTCCCACTGTCAGGAAAGCATAAATCTAAGTTTGGTTTAGTTAGTTTATAACAATAAGCTATGTACTGACAAAGTCTCATCCCCATATTTGCTCTGCATATAATGGGCTCAAGAACCTACAAATTGTCATATGATTTTATGGCCTGATTTACTCATAGTATAAGATGTGCTGCATTGTTTATATTCTAACTTCTGACTCTAGCACCACAGAATACATGTAACCATGCATACACATTTTTGCAAACTGTCAGACATACACATTCTTTACTGGCAGGGACCCTCCCTGCTATACATTTATTACTGAAAGCCAATTTAGTCTAAGTACCGGGCCCCTCCTGGTCATTGCATATACCATATGCTGCAATGAAACCCCACAGTTGTGAATATAAAGCTAAACATAGTATGAATTGACCAGTGCAACAAACAATGTGCATACAATCCAAAACTGCATTAACATCACTAAAGCCCACAGGAACTCCAAGACAAAATGTAAGTTAAAAGTACTTACTGAAATAAGCGTCCAGTATTTGTCATCCCTGCCACAGTCTTCAGTGATGTTACCCAAAATAAATAAACCTTGGTTAGAACCGAGCTTCACAGCACCAGCTGAAATGGAATATTTGTTAACACATAACATCATGCAGCTATTAAGTTCAATGCACAGACTGTCAAGGTTCTGGATGCAAACACTTTATTTATTAAAACAGTATTGAGATAGAGATATTCAACCATATGCACAGATACAGGCCTTTTTATACTTTCTAAATAAAAAAAAAACATGAACTGGTTCATACAAAGTTCAAATCTTTCATAACTGTAATAAAACCCATATGCACATTCTCAAGGCTGAAAGGAGTAAACAGATAAAAATATGCAAATGTGAGGATAGCATAAAACATTTGCCAGGCTAATATCTTGACATGGTTTATGTGTTTACTTTCAACAAGCTTGTCTCCAGATATGTTCCATGCAAGTACAAGGTATATAAATGTATTTCATGGTTACATGTTTAAAAGAAATGTTTACCATCTGCTTGCTTTGATAAATAAGTATATGAAACTATTGCAGTAGCTTCAAGCTAGAATTTTCTTGAAACAAGCATTAAATAAATACATCCACTACATGTCCATTGGTCAGCAGGGGGCTAATGGCTGGCAGGCAGCAAAGGCAACAAAAAAGCAAAATAATACAGAATAGTTGCAAAGTCATATTGCATGTCTGTGAATGTCAATTTATTGTAGTATGAAATTCTAAAAGACTATGACATTAAAGATACAGATTACAGTAATTCACTAATAGTTTTGAAACACAGAAAAGCATGTGCAGTTTAATTTGCTGATGATATACTGACTTATTTATTGACATAGGTTGTCTGGAAGGGGAATATGATACTAAAATTTTGCCTGAGGCTACTTTAATTGTGCATGTTCTGAAAAGTTTCAGTAGCACTCAAAAATGAAACTGAGTGGGACTTTAAGTGCAATAGAGAAAGACATTATTTTCAAGGAAAAGGAATCAAACAATAGGTGACCAGAAAGCTGTAGTTGCGAAAGACAAGCTATGAATATGTACAGATCATCAAGATTTAAATAAACGGATAAAAAGGGAACATTTTGCCCTTCAAATAGTCACTGCTCTATTTAATGTTCTTCTTCTCACTGGTTGATGTTAAGTAAGGGTTTTGACATATCATATTGTAAGGAAATAGTTTAAAGCTATGTACTTTTAACACTCCATGAGTAGCTATGGATTTCTAAGACTATTATTTGTCATCTTGTCAGTTCCAGAGGTATTCCAAAGAACAGTAGCTGAAAAAAATAATGTCTGAAAAGTTTTGCCAACATAACTAATAATCTTTTATTCTGTCGTTCTTCTGCAGAGGATCATTATATATTATATATTAAAAATTCTAGAGCAGTCCACAAACTAGGCGAATAACGTAAAGAAGCAAACAAAAGTCAACACTTTTTATTCTAACTGGTAAGCACTTTCACAAATAACTTCATCAGACCATATAAAACCAAAATAATCACAGGTCATTTAAATCCATTGTAACAACCAATCAAAACTCAGTAGCTGATTTCATCATGTTAAAGTGACACTCAAATACAGCCATCATAAAACTTATAAATACTCATATAAACATATCAAATGCTTACTTCAAAACTCATATAAAATAAATCTGTATGTGTAAAAAATATATAAACAAATATAGACAGTATTCCATGCAAAAGCATATATAAATATACACTAATCATTTTATATAAAAATATGAAATTTATTTTATACAAAAAATATAAAAAATAATCCTTGTTATTTAATTTAGCAGAGAACTTCATCTATTTAGACATTAATTTAATTAATGACCTCTCAACAGACTCATATAGATGAAAAATTCATATGGGTATTGTGAAGACTGGACAAAGACAGACAAAGGTTGCCAGCCTAGTCAAATAGAATTTAATAAATAATTCTATCATTTGTATAAATAAATGTAAAATACAGGCTTGTGTCTTAAATGTAAAGAATACTGTGAAATGTGGAACTGCAAAATATGTGACAACATTGCACTCTACTGGCCCACTGAAGCATGTTGTGACTCTTTCATGTGAAAGTGGTGCCAGTGCGTCTGGATGAAGGTTTTATGCCCATTGTTTTAAGGCGAAGGTTTATGACCAGAATTTACATGTGGATGGTGCTTTATTACTCTGGTTTCTGCTAGAGTGTACATGTGAAAAGTCCTTTATTGCTCTAAGTGTAAAAGAATGTAAATTGCAGTTTTTGTCAACCTAGGAACTCCAGGTTAAGTGTCAAAGAACTGATGTAATGGAAACTAACTCAGAATGATGTATTCTGGAGAGGACCCAGAGACATGTTTGTTAGTGATGTTTTATAAACTATGTCTCAGAGAGAGACTGAAGGCAGTTTGATCTTGGATATCTAACTCAGCACTCTGCCTATGCTCACATGTAAGTTTATAGCACTGTGATTTCTCTTAGAAATAGTTAAACTTAGAAGAAAGTTAGACTAGGATTTTTCTTTAAAATCAGACCTGTACTACTGTATTATTTTATGTTTCTGTGTGATCTCTGAACTCTTAGATATCTCTGTGGTGTAGTAGTTTTGTCTTGTGTTTTGATTATTTATTATTAAATATTTTAAAAAACCTTCTACCTGTGGCTGGTTTATGTAGAGATAAAGTATGCTTTGGAGTACATTATATATTTATAGAGTTTATTGTAATAAGCCACTCCAATAAGCCTTGTGACTGATTAGTCATACGACCATTGGATTATAATATTGCACAGTAATAATTGGACACCCTTTTAAGGGCCTTTTAGTAGCTGATAATTAACTGGGCAGTGTCAGGAATTACTACAGTATGGTCTGGGTAATAGGGACACAGCTGGAGAACCTGTGCCAACATTTTCCCAGGAAAGTCTGTGTGGTTGTATAACCTTTTCTCAAAGTGTGTGTGTGTGTGTGTGTGTGTGTGTGTGTGTGTGTGTGTGTGTGTGTGTGTGTGTGTGTGTGTGTGTGTGTGTGCGTATATGTATCAGCTACCTGGGCAGAGACATGAAGCACTGGTTGGACAGACAGGGTACTGGAGTTTTTAGCTTGCCCAGTTAGGCTGAGACCTGGACCCTATAGCTGTGCCAGTGGGGAGTCTTATTGGGGACCTGGTGAGCAAAGGAGCAACCAGCCCCAGACTGACTGTGATCTCTGCGTGCACTTAAGGGAAATTGTACTTTACTGTGTGTATTAGTTATCCTTTCCTCTTCTCAGAGATGACCTCCCTGGTGTTAGTGGTGGGGATTGAGGCTCCTTGATTGCTGGGCCATGGCATGGCCATCACATGTGGTGGCAGTGATGGGATCTACTTCACACACTAATTGGCTTGTAGTGGTGTGGGTAGAGTGAATTCCTGTAGCTTATGTACAGTGATCTCTAAAAGTGTTTTGTACAGTAAAACAGCAATGCAGTGTATACTCAGAGTTCAGATTACAATTGTTTTATTTCTTTTGTTAGCTTAGTGTTAGTCAGGATGAGCAGGCAGCATGTCAGCAGAGGAGTATGGAAAGCTGACAAGGAGCCAGCTGGTGGAGATGTGCCAGGCTAGGGGGCTGGTGTATGGAAACCTGACTAAGTCAGAGCTGATTTCAGCCTTGGCTATAGCTGCATCAGAAAACAACAGCCTGGAGGACAATCAGACTGACAGTGGAGATACAATATCCTCAGAGAATGGACAGCTCAACCTTTCTGCAGTGGACTTAACAATCCAGCTGGAGCTGAAGAGACTTGAGTTGGAGGCCAGGCGTGTGGAACTAGAAGCAGCTGAGAGAATGAGGAGCCTAGAAGCTGAAGAACAGGAACAGCAGAGAAAGCATGAGAGGGAAATGCTGACTCTTCGCCAGAGTCATGGGGGTAATGGGGAAGGGAGTAACCAGAACTCAGAAGCACAAAAGGTCATTAACTTTATTCCACAGTTTAAAGAGGGGGATAATTTTGATAGCTTCATTCATATGTTTGAGTGGGTATGTAAACAGTATGAAGTTGACCAAAGGCTCTAGGTATGGTTCCTGACCCCTTTACTACATGGTAAAGCTCTAACTTCTTTAGCAAAAATGCATGACACTGACTGTTTTGATTATATTGCTGTAAAAAGATATTTATTAGAATGTGTTAAGCTAACACTTGAAATATATAGGAAACATTTTCATGAGCATAGATGCAAGGCAGATGAAAATGTATGTGAATATGTTGTTGAACTGAGCACTTATTTTCATAGCTGGGTGAGTGGATGTCAGATCACCACTTTTGAAGGGCTGGCAGACCTTTTGGTAAGGGAACAAGCCCTTAGCACTTTGCCTGAGGACATGGGGATCTTGTTAGCTGATAAACAGTGTGCTACTTCAGAGGAGTTGGGAAAGAAGGGAAACCTATACCTAGCAATCAGGGCAGCACTGCACAGGAAAGGGACCCCAAGTACTGCTCATGGGTCTAAAGGAACCCATGGTGGGCAGCACATACTGCCCCAACAGAATCTGCCAGTAGCAGGGGAAACCACTAGTCCAGGTACATGTCCAGGATCTAGGGTGAAATGTTTTGAATGCAACCAGTGGGGCCATGTGGCATACAGGTGTCCACGGAGGCAAGGTGGGGAACCAAAGGTGGGGGAGCCAGTAAGTGGTAAAGACAAAATGCCAATAGTAGGTTGTCATGAGACAACGGGGGTATGGAACTACCATCTTGTATATGTCCTGACAGGGAAGGATTTGGATGAGGCAGTACTATGTACTTATGCAGTTACATGCAGTGAGGCTAGGAGACAAGCATGTGGGTCTGGTAGCCTGGGGGAGACCCAGACAGACTGCATACTTGCAGCCAGGAATGCTGAGGTGGTTACTTTAAGGAGTGAGCTACGCTGTAGCAGTGAGACTGAAACTGAGCCACAGCTGCTTGTGGGTACCAATGTTCCCTTGTACAGGGTAACTGCAAAGGTAGAGGTGAGTAGTAGTACCGAGGCTGACAGTGAGGCACCACTGTCAGAGGATGCCAGACTTCCTGTGGAAGGGAAGCTGGAAAGGGTTACAAGGAGAGACTTGAGACAGGCTCAGTTCTCAGACCCTACATTGCAAGGCCTGAGGCAGGTAGCTAGGGAGGCACCTAATACTCAAGGGAAGGGGAAATATGTATACTGGGACAAAGGGTTACTATACAGACAGTGGACCCCTGAGGGAGGGCTAGAAGGTGAGAGAGTACAGCAGTTGGTAGTGCCTAGTGCTTACCATCTGGTGCTTCTAGCTATAGCCCATAATGTTCCCTTTGCAGGACATATGGACATAAAACATACAAAGAGGCATATTATGCAAAACTTATATTGGCCTGGAATTTCCAGAGATGTAACAGGGTACTGCAGGACCTGTGAGCAGTGCCAAAAGGTAGGCAAGGCAGGAGACAAGGTGAGAGCTCCTTTGATGCCTGTGCCTGTGATTAAGGAGCCATTTCAGAGGGTAGCTATGGATATTGTGGGTCCTCTGAGTACTCCAAGTTCCACAGGGAAAAAGTATATCCTAGTGATTGTAGATTATGCTACACGATACCCTGAGGCAGTGGCTTTGTCCACCATTGAGGCCGAGAAGGTGGCAAATGCTTTGCTAGAGATTTTCAGCAGGGTAGGTTTCCCAAAGGCAATACTGTCTGACAGAGGTGCCAATTTTATGTCAGACCTGCTGGCTTGTCTGTGGAAGTCCTGTGGGGTGAAGCACATGAAGACCACCCCCTACCATCCCCAGACTGATGGTCTTGTTGAGAGGTTAAAATCTACAATAAAGTCCATGCTATGGGCATTTGCAGATCAGTTTAAGAGGGAGTGGGACAAATATTTGCCCCATCTGTTGTTTGCTTACAGAGAGGTTTCCCAAGAATCCACAGGTTTTTCACCCTTTGAGTTGCTGTATGGAAATAGGGTGAGGGGACCTCTAGATTTAATTTGAGATAAGTGGGAATGTGAGTCTCACAAGGAGTCTGTTGTGGCATACATCCTAACCCTCTGGACAAGGCTCAGGGAACTCATGGGCTTGGCCCAGGAGAACCTGGCAGAAGCCCAACAACAGAAAAAGGTGTGGTATGACAGGAATGCTCAAGCTACAGAATATGCTGTGGGGGCAGCAGGTAATGGTTCTCATTCATGTCAGACACAACAAGCTGCAAGCAGCTTGGGAAGGACTCTACTAGGTGGTAAGAAAGGTAAGTGATGTTAACTACGTGGTGCAAGTGCTAGGCAGATGGCAGGGGCACAAATTTTACCATGTTAACATGATGAAATCTTACCATGATAGGGAGGCTCTTGCGCTGAGAATTTGCAGTGCATTGCAGGAGGAGTCTGAGGGAGATCTGGGGACTGACTGCCTCAGTGAGGCTTGGGCTGACACCTCGGTGGAAGGGGTAGCAGTGTCCCAGCAGCTATCTTCTACCCAGGTTCGAGAAATCTGAGCAGTGTTGCAGGGGTTTGGGGGCATGTTCACCGGGAAACCAGGGAGCACCCACCTGGTGCAGCACCAGGTGGATACAGGATCCCAAAGCCCTATCAGGCAGGCCCCTTATAGTGTGCCTGAGAGAGCCAAACAGACTCTGAGGGAAGAGGTACAGGAGATGTTGGAATTAGTGGTGATTCAAGAGTCCAACAGTCCCTGGGCCTCACCAGTGGTGTTGGTGACAAAGAAGGATGGCAGCAACAGGTTCTGTGTGGATTACAGGAAATTAAATAGTCACACAGAGGCAGGCGCTTACCTCATCCCTAGGACAGATGAGGCCCTAGAGCAGCTGGGTGGGGCTAAGTATCTTACAGCCATTGATCTTACCAAGGGTTACTGGCAGGTGCTTTTGACTCCCAGTTCTAGAGAGAAGTCAGCCTTTGTCACTCCTTTTGGCTTGTATTAGTTCACAAAGATGCCCTTTGGGATGAAGAATGCCCCAGAAACTTTCCAGAGGCTGGTGGATAATATCCTAGCAGGAGCAGGAGGGTTTGCCCTTGCTTACCTAGATGATATTGCCATCTACAGACATTCCTGGCAAGAGCCCCTTCAGCATGTCAGGGAGGTACTGAGCAGCCTAAAGAGGGCAGGGTTGACCATTAAGCCAAGCAAATGTCAGGTGGGTATGGCAGAGGTCTCCTACCTAAGACATAGAGTGGATAGTGGTAAGATAAGGCCAGAACCTGCCAAAGTGGAAGCTATTCAAGCATGGCCTGCACCTGTTACCAAAAAGCAGGTGAGGGCATTCTTAGGGACAGCAGGGTACTACAGAAAGTTAATTCCTAGTTATAGTACCATAGCTGCTCCCCTCACAGACCTGACAAGAAAGAACAGGCCAGATAAGGTAGTGTGGACCCCAGCATGTGAGCAGTCATTTCAAGAAGTTTAAGGAAGCTTTGGGAGAACCCCCTGTGTTAGCCATTCCAGATTATAGCAAATAATTTGTTGTGCAGGTGGATGCTTCAAACTATGGGGTGGGAGCTGTACTTAGACAGATTTCTTCAGAGAGAGAGGAGTACCCAGTGGTTTATCTCAGTCGTAGGCTCCAACCCAGGGAGGAATGCTATGCAGTGGTAGAAAAGGAATGTCTAGCCATAGTGTGCGCACTACAAAAACATCAGCCTTATCTGTATGGAAGAAAATTCACTGTGATAACAGATCACAACCCTCTAACATGGTTAAACAGAGCCAGTCAGCAAAATGGCAAGTTGCTAAGATGGAGCCTGAGGTTCCAAGCATATGATATGTCAGTGCAGCACCGTGGTGGGAGTAGCAATGCCAATGCAGATGGGCTCTCAAGACAGGGAATGGGGTGAGGTACACCCAGATAGACCCAACGCTCTCAAGCGATGTTTCTCAAGGGGCACTTGAAAAATGTGCTTGAGTTCCCCGGGGGGGGGGTATGTGAAGATTGGACAAAGACAGACAAAGGCTGCCAGCCTAGTCAAATAGAATTTAATAAATAATTCTATCATTTGTATAAATAAATGTAAAACACAGGTTTGTGTCTTAAATGTAAAGAATACTGTGAAATGTGGACCTGCAAAATATGTGACAACATTGCACTCTACTGGCCCAGTGAAGCATGTTGTGACTCTTTCATGTGAAAGTGGTGCCAGTGCGTCTGGATGAAGGTTTCATGCCTATTGTTTTAAGGCTAAAGTTTATGACCAGAATTTACATGTGGATGGTGCTTTTTTACTCTGGTTTCTGCTAGAATGTAAATATGAAAAGTCCTTTATTACTCTAAGTGTAAAATAATGTAAATTGCAGTTTTTGTTAGCCTAGGAACTCCAGGTTAAGTGTCAAAGAACTGATGTAATGGAAACTAACTCAGAATGATGTAATCCGGGGAGGACCCAGAGACATGTTTGTTAGTGATGTTTTATAAACTATGTCTCAGAGAGAGACTGAAGGCCTTTTGATCTTAGATATCTGACTCAGCACTCTGCCTATGCTCACATGTATGTTTATAGCACTGTGATTTCTCTTAGAAATAGTTAAACTTAGAAGAAAATTAGACTAAGTATTTTTCTTTGAAATCAGACTTGTACTACTGTATTATTTTAAGTTGTTGTGTGATCTCTGAACTCTTAGATATCTCTGTGGTGTAGTAGTTTTGTCTTGTGTTTTGATTATTTATTATTAAAAAAATTTAAAACCTTCTACCTGTGGCTGGTTTATGTAGAGATAAAGTATGCTTTGGAGTGCATTATATATTTATAGAGTTTATTGTAATAGGACACTCCAATAAGCCTTGAGACTGATTAGTCATACTACCATTGGATTATAATATTGCACAGTAATAATTGGACGCCCTTTTAAGGGCCTTTTAGTAGCTGATAATTAACTGGGTGGTGGCAGGAATTACTACCATATGGTCTGGGTAATAGGAACACAGCTGGAGAACCTGTGCCAACCTTTTCCCAGGAAAGTTTGTGTGGTTGTATAACCTCTTCTCAAAGTGTGTGTGTGCGTGTATGTATCAGCTACCTGGGTAGAGACACAAAGCACTGGTTGGACAGACAGTGTACTGGAGGTTTTAGCTTGCCCAGTTAAGCTGATACCTGGACTCAAAATGTGGTCTCCCTTGCCATATGTGGGCTTTGTAGGTCATTTTATGTTGGCAAGACCAACCGGTCACTCCGAGAAAGAATGCAGGAGCATTTGTATAGCATCAGGATTAGGTATTATAATAATAATGCTCTATCCAAACATGTAGTTACAGCTGGTGATGACCATTTATTTAAGTTTATGGTTGTAGATGAGGTGATTTCAACTATATGTGAGAGTGACATTAGGAATGCAACAGAAAGCAAGGAGGTAAGATGGATTTTGAGGCTCAGGGCTAGTAGAGGAAGTGGTTTAAATGAGAGGGCATCCATAAAACGTACTCTGAAGCAAAGGAAGCTTTCTGTCACATAGAATGATGGGAATTCTTATGACTTATGTCATTGTATGTTAACATCTGTCATGTGCTATATATGATGTTCTTCACATATTTGTTTGTTTATATATATATATATATATATATATATATATATATATATATTGATGTATACACATATGAATTTTTCATCTATATGAGTCTAAAAAATGCATTGTTGAGTGGGCATTAATTAAAGTCATGTCTAAATAGATGAAGATCTCTGCTAAATTAAATAACAAGGATTATTTTTTTTATATTTTTGTATAAAATAAATGTTATATTTTTATATAAAATGATTAGTGTATATTTATATATGCTTTTGCATGGAATTCTGTCTATATTTGTTTATGTATATTTTTATACATACAGATTTAATTTATATGAGTTTTGAAGTAAGCATTTGATATGTTTATATGAGTATTTATAAGTTTTATGATGGCTGTATTTGAGTGTCACTTTAACGTGATGAAATCAGCTACTGAGTTTTGATTGGTTGTTACAATGGATTTCACTGACCTGTGATTATTTTGGTTTTATATGGTCTGATGAAGCTATTCGTGAAAGCGCTTACCAGTTTGAATAAATAGTGTTGACTTTCATGTTTGCTTCTTTACAACTAGTAAAAAAAGAAAAACTATTGAAAAACAGTCCACAGGCAACCTTGTAACCAGCAAGCAAACCAAGTTGAATATCCTTAACGCAAGAGTTTATTTCACAAAAAAAAACAAGCGTTTTCGCTGTAACTCCTGTCACAGCTTCATCAGAGGTACAAAGAAACAGTTTCAAAACGCTCATATTATATGTTAAAAACAGGAAGTGAGCAAATAGTCATCATTTCCTGATAAATATATGTATTTTTTAAAATATAAATTCATTTTTGAAAAATTTGTCACAACACTCTAACACGTAAAATAACTACAGTGTCAAAACCTACTACATCAATAATGAAATATATTAATAATTCATATCTAAATGTAAACAAATATATTTTTAAAAAGTCATTGGTATATTTAAAAGTATACAAAAATATACTCAATAAGAAATATGTCATACGTTAATCAGATTAATAATAAATATAAAAATAATATAATACATTCGATCTTTTTGAATGATTACCTAAAATAACTCTTTAATTTCAGAACTGCTGAAATGTTGCAGTTCTCATTCAGTCCCAGAGGTCTAAATGCGTCTAATTTTAACTGCCATTCCAGTTCTGAATTTTCAAGAATTAAAGAGAAAGGGCCACCTCTTATAGTAGAAGCTACATGGTCAATACCCATAAAACTGAAGTTATGTCCTGGGTTAGAATTGACATGTTTTGCTAATGCATTTTCCAACAAGATATTTTTTGTTGCATATGAGTGTTGGTAAATTCTTTCCTTCAACTTGCGATCAGTCTTCCCTATGTGAAAAGCTGGACAGCAATTACACAGGGCGATGTAAATGACTGATTTTGTTTCACAGGTAATCTTGTGATGAATTTGGTATTTTCTATCCCTCACCGTAAATGTATTTCCTGTTCTAATTAATTTGCACCAGTTACAAAAACCACATTTTAGTGATCCCTTTAGTCTATTGAAGGTGCTGGAAGCAGGTCTACATTGCAACAGTTCTTTAAGGTTGCTTCCTCTTTTATAAATAACATATGGGCGGGCTCCTAACCTATCTAGTAAGGAAGGGGAGCTAGTTATGAAATGCCAATTTTTTAAAATTATAGACCATATAGTTTGAGAATTCAAATTAAATTTAGTAATAAAACTCAAAGAAAAATTCCTTTCGGGTCCTTTATAAGTTGTAGGGGATTCTAAAATATCCACATCAGCATCGGTAAAAATGTGGGTATTGTGAACCTGATCTAACAAAGGTTTGTAAATCCCTTCCACTCGTTTAGAATCTACTTCATTTATTAACTCCTCCAATAAACTTAACGGATATCCACGATTAATAAATAAATCATTTAGGAACCGGCATTCTTGTCTAAAATCTTCAAGTGTACTGCACATCCTTCCTGCTCTAACAAGTTGGCCCTTAACAATGGACCTCTTTTGTTTCGGTGGATGGAAACTAGAGTAGTGCAGGAAGGAGTTGCAGTATGTCGGTTTTCTGAAAATCATGGAATAAAAGATTTTTTTACACAAGTCCTTAGACAATCTAACATCCAAGTAGTCAACTTCAATGTTTGAAAATTTGTGTGTAAATTTAAGACATTCTGTAGTAGTGTTAAGTGTGTCTACAAAAGTCTTAGCTTCATCTTCACTACCCTTAAAAAGGATGAATATGTCGTCCAAAAATCTTGTGTAATAACTGACATATTTCATCAAGTTTGGGTTGGCCATTAGAAAGCTTTTGTAACTGGTGCAAATTAATTAGAACAGGAAATACATTTACGGTGAGGGATAGAAAATACCAAATTCATCACAAGATTACCTGTGAAACAAAATCAGTCATTTACATCGCCCTGTGTAATTGCTGTCCAGCTTTTTACATAGGGAAGACTGATCGCAAGTTGAAGGAAAGAATTTACCAACACTCATATGCAATAAAAAATATCTTGTTGGAAAATGCATTAGCAAAACATGTCAATTCTAACCCAGGACATAACTTCAGTTTTATGGGTATTGACCATGTAGCTTCTACTATAAGAGGTGGCCCTTTCTCTTTAATTCTTGAAAATTCAGAACTGGAATGGCAGTTAAAATTAGATGCATTCAGACCTCCGGGACTGAATGAGAACTGCAACATTTCAGCAGTTCTGAAATTAAAGAGTTATTTTAGGTAATCATTCAAAAAGATCGAATGTATTATATTATTTTTATATTTATTATTAATCTGATTAATGTATGACATATTTCTTATTGAGTATATTTTTGTATACTTTTAAATATACCAATGACTTTTTAAAAATATATTTGTTTACATTTAGATATGAATTATTAATATATTTCATTATTGATGTAGTAGGTTTTGACACTGTAGTTATTTTAAGTGTTAGAGTGTTGTGACAAATTTTTCAAAAATGAATTTACATTTTAAAAAATACATATATTTATCAGGAAATGATGACTATTTGCTCACTTCCTGTTTTTAACATATAATATGAGCGTTTTGAAACTGTTTCTTTGTACCTCTGATGAAGCTGTGACAGGAGTTACAGCGAAAACGCTTGTTTTTTTTGTGAAATAAACTCTTGCGTTAAGGATATTCAACTTGGTTTGCTTGCTGGTTACAAGGTTGCCTGTGGAATGTTTGCTTCTTTACATTTCTCGCCTGGTTTGTAGACTGCTCCGGGATTTTTTATTACTTGTGCTTGTGCTTCTGTTACTGTGTGCAGTTCCACATTTATCTTTTGGGGTGCAATATTTTATTGCTTTGCCATTTTACACATTATATATTAAGCTAATAAATAGACCAGAGCAGAAATACTTTAAATTGGGAAAAGTATGTGTCAAATCTGTATATCCACTATCAAGGCAATGAGGTGTGTTGACCTTGGATGGTTTCAAATGGAATCTAAATAGTGTCAGAGCAACTATGGAAATGCACAAGCCTTGTAATAAGTGATTTCTTATGCTAGTCTTAACACTGACCTCCCTAAATCAAATTACTCTGAATGAGAACAACAATAATCTTAACTTCAATTTTACCAAACAAATGTTTCTTGGTCTAGCCCTTGATCCTTCCTAAATGTTATCAATCACCCATGCTTAGTTATCAAAAAAGTGTTATCACAACTTAAACCATGCTATAGGATGTTAAAGTTTCTCAGACCTACTGCTATGGCATCTATTGTTTGAAATATTCTGATTCCAAAACTTGAATATTACATGCCTATTCTATGCCTTCATTCTCCATGCACTACACATAAACTGCAAACTATAGAAATATATCACTGTCATATCTTGTAAAAATTTAATTGGCTACTCATCTCCAATCAATTCCTTCTTGCCTCCATCCCTTTCAAAATCTTAAAATGTGGTTACTGTCCATCTTTGAAGTGAAAACTATCCATTAGAGAGCCAAATTACTACTTTGGACATACGCAAGAAAATATTTTCATCTTAATGGGACCTTCCTTCAGAACTGTAATAGGCAAAAGATCATTCTCAAGTACTGATCCTGTCATCTGGAACCACCTACCAATTGTTATAAAAAAATCTCTAATTCTTACAGGAATTTAAAAAGACATTAAAGGCCCACATGCAAAAGGAGTTTGAGTGTATTTACTTTCAAGATACTTGCTAAACAAACAACATTCTTCCTTCCTCCCATCTTTGCAAAGGTGGACCTCTTCATTCTTACAGCTATAAGAAGAACAATTATTGCTACTGTAATAGAAAGTGCTTATTACATGCTTATTTCTACCTACTCTTTTAGCCATAGAATTTGAAGTTAAAAAGTTAGATGAAGTAGTTCATGTTTTATATACAATGATTTATATATATATGTATATACATACATACACATATATATATATATATATATATATATATATATGTATACACACACACACACACACACACACACACACACACACACACACACACACACACACACACACACACACATACACACACATGTTCAATTAAACAGATGGTCAATATCTGTTGACAAAAGTAGCAGGTTGGACCATACCTCTGAAGTCTCCAGATTTTTGCTTTTATTTTGGTCTATTCCTTTAGTTTGAAGGAGCAATATTTAAAAATTGTGCCTAGTTTTCAGACTGTGTCCTCTCATTATTTATGGCTTTGTCCACATCTTTTTCCCTAAGAGGTTGAGAAGTATGGATCAGATGATTCTCAAGGTTACCAATTTGCCCTTTCCCAAGAATCATGTGATCTCAGAGTTAGTATATATAATTAGCAGGGTGTGTGGGGCACAGCCCCCGACAAGTGGGTGCAAGGTGGCTTGCCCCTGCAAAAAATTATGTTTTCTTTTGTTTTTTGTTTAACAGTTTTTGCATGTAGCAAGATTTGACCTTGGCACATGTAAAAGAATGTCGACGTGTATAATGTTGATCATTTGGTGTCGACATTATACAGGTTGATAATAGTGCTATTTGATGAAGTTAAATATATCCACACGGACCCCCTTCATATCATCGGCTTACCATTTTGTTTACTTTCATAACATCGACAAAACCACATTGTCGAATGTTTAAAATCACGAACACCTGAAACATTGTATTTTCTCTCTGAGAAAGTAACCTCTTGGCCACCATGGTGAACTTTGACCTTTTCTCCACTGTAGTATAATCTCAGAGTCGATATATTTAGTTGGGGGGATAGGGAGCACAGCCCCCCACATGGGTGGATGTGAGGATGAAACCCCCACTTTGGTGGGTATAATTTGCTTACATTCATTATTTGATAGCTGGTAGCCAAGTGGTTATCTTCCCAGAGGGAAAATGGGATGTTCCAGGAGTTTGTGATTTTAAACATTTGACAATGTGGTCTTGATGTTATGAAAAGTGACAAAATGGTAAATCAACAATATGAATTAGATCCATCTATACATATATATATATATATATATATATATATATATATATATATATATGGATTCACTTCATAACACTGAAACTTCATAATACTGAAACTCAAAACACTGAAACCAAAATACTGAAAGCTCAAAATACTGAATACTCAAAATACTGAAACTCAAAATACTGAAAACACATATTATGCATAAACTCAGCTTAAACAACATAAATCATAACAATTTCTACCAAATATATGCAGGGGGCAAGCCCCCCTGCACCCCCCATGTGCAGGGCTGTGCCCCCCACACCCCCTGCTAATTAAATATATCAACTCCAAGATTGCACATAGTGTAGTTAAGTGCAATCTTGGAGTAGATATATATAATTAGCAGGGGGTGTGGGGTGCAGGGGGGCTTGCCCCCCTGCATATATTTGGTAGAAATTGTTATGATTTATGTTGTTTAAGCTGAGTTTATGCATAATATGTGTTTTCAGTATTTTGAGTTTCAGTATTTTGAGTATTCAGTATTTTGAGCTTTCAGTATTTTGGTCTTCAGTATTATGAAGTTTTGTCATTTTCAGTATTTTGAAGTTTCAGTGTTATGAAGTGAATCCATATATATATATATATATATATATATATATATATATATATATATATATATAAATTTAATTTAAATATTTTGCTATTACTGTACTCTGCACGTGGATTCAAGTCAGCAAGGGTATGGTACAGTTTTACTGCAAGAAAGTAGAGTAGCATATAAATATTCTATTTATAATGAAAAAAAAAACATTTTCCATGTTTTTGGATAGTCACAATTTTCATGACAATATCTGTAGTAAGAGAGGCACAGTGAAGTCAGATCACAAGCTGCTTCAGGGTACACCTAAGAAATCTGTTCACAAAGCTCCAGCAAGGCTACAAATATTGTTATTGACATTTCAAAATTATGATCTTCAGATAAAATATAAGCCAAAGAATATTCATTGATATAGCTGATACCCTCACTATGTACTGCAAGAATGTAAAGAAAACTCCATGAAGTAAGATCGGTAAGTTCTTTATTACCTGTATCTGCTGCAGAGACACTGTACCAGCTTAAATCCACGCAAAGGAAGACTTTGAATTAAAATTGTTACCCAAGTAATAATGCATGTTATATGACAATGCTAAGTAACTATATCCAACTATACATATTTACTTCTGAAGTCAAAATTAGGTACTTGTGTGCAAGGCGTTTTGTTCAAAGCTAATGTAGCCATTATGTCTACTAATATATATGAAACTCTGTTTAGGAAATTATATGAGCCACATTTAATAATTACTAGATGTAAATAAAAGGGTTTGTGTTATCCTTTATTAATCTAGAAGGCTGATTATACAAATTCTGCAAAATCGCAATGTCTGTAACATGTTCAAACTTCAAAATCAAAAATAAGTTATAACACATGGTATTGGAAATTTCCTGTATGAAACTGGGATTCATTTTGTTACAGAACAAAGATTCATTATTTCTTACATGTGGATTATTACTCAAAATATCCAGAATTGTGTAAGTACATAAAACTATGATATGATGTTACTAGGGTTTTGTAGTCAATCATCTTAAGTCATGTCATGATAGCCTTAATGAATTTATAGCAAACAACAGTCTGTAATTTGTAAGCAAAGAATTTTGCAGTTTTGTGAATAATAAGAATTTAAACACACTTCTTTGAGACCCAGCTATTTGCAGTATAATTGGCCAAGTGGAATATAGTACACATTTTAAAGAGTGATTTGAAAATGTGATGCTTCACACAGCTGAGATGCTACTTGTTCATGCTTAATTACAGAAATACATCATATGTCTCAACTGACGATATTTTTGCAGTATGACCAGATTTTTGCCTCAGATTTTTGGTCTGTCCCTCAAAAAATCTGCATTTTTTGGGTAAATCACTAAGGACTGGAGTCATTAAATAATCACATACAGTTGAGTTTCAGACATAATGTCCTACAGAAAATGCTTGCTAATTCAAATCCTGTTATTCTAGCAACTTTCTAAGTTTATAAGAGCAATATTTAAAATTGGCCCATATTTTTGGACCTTTGTCCCACCTTTATTTTAGGCTTTGTCCAGATTTTGTACACTAAGAGGTTGAGAGGTATTAAATACATCATTGCAATCACTAAGCACATCTTCTTCTCGGCTGTTAATAGGTGGATATGTCTGAAGTTTAAACTGCCTACCTCATATTCGTTACCTGTCCTAGTTAATAAAAGTTGTATAACATGTATACAATATGTTTTGTAAGAATGATAACACAAAAGGTTTCCATTATGAAAATCATACAGCAGTCTTCAAGTTTATAAGTGGGGAAATTATTACAATGAATGTTGAACAAAATCCATAACATTGTGATCAGTCTTGGAAAACAACTGTAACAAATGTTGTATTATCAAACTAAGGAGCCAAGATCATATTTAATGGAAGGTCCTGATTGCCAGTTCTACAGAAGAAACAGGAAACATATCTCTAAGCAAGCAGATTCCAATAAAAAGAGTGAATTCAGAAATATCTAGTGCCTCAGACTTAAGAGATGCTATGTCCCATTTCAATATCTCTGAACAGAAATATTCACCAAGCTGAGAAAACTTGTTTCAAAGAAACACTTTTCTTTGCACAATTCATTTAAAGCTGATTCTTCTATCAGTTTGGCTGAAGTGCAAAGTTCTTGTACAATGTTCTCAATAACACTGTACTAAAGCTGATGTGTCTTCATCTGAACATACCTATGGACACAGTTAGCAGAATATAACCTTGATAAACTTAACCTATTAACGCTCAATCAACTGACCATAGTCCACAAAATAATTCACCAGCCCAATAACTTCCCCGCATTTACTAACCTAATTCTAACCAATATAAATTACAGATCATTCAGGTCTTCAAACAAACTAATGTTAAAGGTTATTCAACCCCATAACAATCATGGTACCTCTCTCTTCTCCAATAAAAGAAAAGTTTTGGAACACCCTTCTTCAACCCAGAGCAAAAAACCCTAGCTATCATCAGTTCAAACACCCCCTAAAAGAACATCTAGCAAATCATTGGCTCTGCTCCTCTCATACTCCTGGCTAAGTCTACCCATTCTCCATCTATTCTCTTATAACTACTCCTTTGCTATCTAGCTCTAGCCCATATCTACTGTTTTATTTTTTCCACTTGGCTAATGTTTATTATACTTCTCCTATTAGCAGCTAGTGTGGTCTTAAATCCTAGGAAATCAATGGTCAAACACTTTTAGAACTGTATATATATTTTTTACGCTGTGATTTATCAGACATTAGTAATATTGTTAATATTATTGGCTTTTTAAATTTTTCCTCAAGTGTATGTTTGGAGCTTTTCTCCCCAGGTCACCGCTAAAAATGGGTTTCTAGCCCAGACGATCATTACCCGGTAAACAAATGTAATAAATAAAGTAAATAAGTAAATAAATAAATATATCAGATATAATGACTGTACATAACATAGAGGAATATGATTTTGTCTCTAATTGTAACCAAGCTGTTATGTGTTTGATGCACTGATGTCAAGAAACTCACTTTGAAACAAGAGTGAAATGCACTCAAGTGATTAAAAATGTCATCCATGTCAAGAACAAATTAAAACTGAGTTAATATCTGAGAGACCCAATCATTATTTTTGTCATAAATGGAAGCTTAGCTGATTTGATGTACTTACTACTTGCAGAAAAGAAGAGTAGCAGTGCAAAATGATTTATAGCAAAGTGTTTTATAGCTTTGAAAGCCATAAAATAGCTTACTGCTGCCATAGTGACAGCAGCCAGAAGCTAGAGCTATGTCCCTCTGATGATCAAGCAGGTTTAAAAGCTGTTTAGGCACGTTGCTTCCAGCTTTTTTGCCATTCTGTGGCAGTCATTTTAATGCTCTAGCTCAAGACTAGATATTGGCAGTGCTTTGAGTTTTATTAAGACTTTGTTAAGCATCTTTTTTGCAGTACAAAGGAGATTATCAAAGCATTTTCCCCAAATTTGGGATGTGATCAAAGTAGTCCATGTACTATGTGCAAATTTGGAAATGTGCAACTCTATTTATTGAAAATATTGTTACATACAATGTAATGTACAAGATACACATAGAGTCTAGTTTGTACACTGAAGTTCTGTATTTGTAGAGAAGTTTTGTTTCTTTATAAAGTAAGAAAAATGTCACATATATTACAATGCATGCACATTAATAATAATGTACCTTTAAATTGGGTTTTAATTAATTTTAAACTTAAATGGAGTAGTATTATGTCACTTAATCCATTGGGCACTTCAGTAAAAGGGGAACTAATGAACGACAATAAAAACTGAGACATTGTGCCAAAGGCATGACTCCAAAACACCAAAGCCAAAAGCAGGACTCCAAAACATCAAAGCTTTCTGATGAAGTCTGCTTTTGGTTGGACGAAAATGCTGTGAAAAAGTTAAGCATTAATGCTTTATTATTATTTTTTGCTTCAGTAAAGTGTGGTTTCTATTGCCAGTCATTTGGTTCGCTATCTAAAGTGTGCCTATCTTTGACTTCAGTCAAAGGCTTTGAAGACTGGGAGAAAGCAGAGAAGGTGCTGTGCTAGAAATAAAGCAGAATGGAATGGGAATAACAGTGGACAGAAACCTGGATAAAGAGGAAGGAGAGATAAAGGGGTAACTCACATCCTTGGAAGGAAGAAAACACACATGGACTAGATGGGATGCCTACCACTTTGCTAGCAGACTTCTGTTGGTGAGTTTCAACAAATCAATGGCAAATGCAGAAGTGTAAGAGGAGTGAAGACAGCAAATATGGCACCATTGCACAAGGATAGGAAGCAGAAACAGTCAAAGAAACATCTGACCTGTTTACTTAACCACAATGGCAGGAATCATAATGGAAAGAATCCCGAAGGGAAGGCTACTAACATTTCTAGAGGCAACAAGCTCCAGGACAGCAGCCAACATAGTTTCTTGACCAGAAAGAGCTATGAGTCAAACCTGATCATGTTTTATGACTGAAAAATAAGTGAACTTAACAGTGAAGTGCCTGTAGATGTAATCAACATAGACTTCAGCAATACCTTTTACTCAGTCTAATGCAGGAAACTTAGAAGGAAACTGTAGGGTTTGAAGGTAGGAACAGAAGTGAGAAACTAGAAAGCTGCATGGCTGAACAATAGAACACAGGCTCCTGTGGTTGGAACAATAATGTCAGGAATTAAGAAATCAAACAGGAGTACTTCATGGATCTGTCTTGAGTCCAGTGCTCTCCTGTGTGCTTGTCTCAGGCACATCTGAGAGACTTGAGAAAGAAATCAGTCTTGTTGCTGTTGATATAAAAAATAGCAGAGGATGGGAAAGTATCTAGGAAAAAAATTAGAAAGGCTGAGCATGTATGCAGAAAGGTGGCAGTTGAAGATTTCTACAAACAAATACAAAGTGTTATGGTAATGCCACAGCAACCTTAGTGGAAAATGTCACCTTGGGGAGTAGAACTGAAGGAACAGAATAACAAGATCAAAGGGTGATTACACCTAGACTGGACACCTGGGGGACAGTGATATGGCATTGACAGCAGCATATAGAATGCTGGGAGGAGGGGAGTATCCTCAAACATTAGATTCCAGAAGCAAACTGTTAATTTTTCTACTCAGCAAGGTCTTTGTCAAACTGCACCATGAGTACTGTGTGCAGTTTTTGAGGCCACGTAAGAGAGTGAACATCACCCTAACAAAAAGAATCCAGCAGAAAGCTAGCAGAAGGGTCCATAGGGTGAAGGAGAAGAAATATGAACAGGGCTACAAGAGCTGGAGTATTTCTCAGCTAAGAACAGAAGACACAGGCAGACATAATACTGGTATCCAAGATCATGTCAGGAAGATGTGAAGGGATCTTCCTGAACAGAGACAGAGGGAGGGGGTAACAGTCAGCAGATAACTATTCCTGGATCTCCAAAAGTCTTTTTTTCGTAGAGGGTTGTAGATTCATGGGCTGGACCACAAAAATGGGGGAGTGGAGAAATAATCTACCAAGGCAGTCAAGAGAACATAAGACAGGTGAAAGGTGAAGACAGCTATGGGGGAAAGTAAAGATGGAGGGAAGAAAGACTGTTAAATCTACTGGGACAGGTAGAAAAAGGGTACAGGGTAGGTAGGAATGGAGGGGAAGTAGAGTGCTAAATCCACTTAAACAGACAGCCTAGATTACTTGATTTCTTCTCTCCTTCTTGCATCAAATACGTTTAATTTATTTATTTATTTAGTAGTAAAGTCTGACTGATCAAAGAGCTATTTTCAGAGAAGGCTCAGTGAAAAACACTCCAACAAAAATAGTTATACACAATAAATAAAAAAAGGTAAAAGGTTTTATGACATGGTACAATTTGTGAATAGTATAAAGAACAAATACATTGAAGCTGAAATTGCAGAATATATCAATGCCCTTGTGTAGGTAGCAGTGCTAGTTACAAGCAAAAAGAATATGTTTATACAATGTTGGGGTATCTGATGGATACAATGTGTTCATCCAGGAAGAAGTCTCAAGAATTCACCTGATATACTCTAACATACTTTTGATATGATCGAAAAAGTAAAGGAAGGTATGAGGTATGCAAATATAAAAAGTGAGGATTTAGATAAATTAGAGATTGTAGCAGGACTCCCTATTATAATGTTGGCACATGAAATGCTAGTGCCGACAAGCCAAAAAAAAACTTAAAACACAGGAGATGAGTGAATCTAGAAAAATGGCTCTTCTCCTTAAAACTTCTTTTTGCAGGGGGAGCAAGCCCCCTCCTGCACCCACCCCCATATGGGGGCAAGTCCCACACACCCTCTGAACTTATATATATCTATATATATATATATATATATATGTGTATGTATATATATATATATATATATATATATATGTGTATGTATATATATATATATATATATATATATATATATATATATATATATATACCAACTCCAAGATCACCATACCTCAGAGAAAAGAGACTATTCTGAGGAATGGCATCCGGTCTTTCAGCCATTCAGTCTCCACATTTTGGGACTCACTCTAGCAGGTCCTGACGTTTCAAATGCTTACCTGGCAGGAGATTTAGATAGGAAGTTGTGGAAAGTACATGTAAAAGTAGAGTAGTTGGTAGAGATGTTGACAGGAAATGGAGGTAGATTAAACTAGAGGCTGTAATTTATGAGACTGTATTAAAATCTTCATGGGGTGTTGACTTTTGGATAGGTAGTTACAAAGTCAGGAGTCCATGATATGATGTTTCAGTTGGGATTTAAAGGGTTTTTAGGAGCTGAGCTGTCTCAAGGAAGTATAGACAGACTTCCATTTTTGATACACAGAGGTCAAAGAGTCACCTGCAATGGTTTTAGATTTATTTATTTATGGTTTTAGATTTATTTATTGACAGTTTGATTGCTAGGAAAGTCCGACTGGGTAAGAGGCCATTTTCAGTGGTGGCCCAAGGAGAAAAGCTCTGAAGTATTACAAAACATTTTAAGAACAATAATTTTACAGCCTTTAAAAATAATACAAAAACAACTACAGTTTAAATAATTATACCAAATTAGACATAATATGAAAACATTGGTTAAGAAATTATACAAGTTATATGACAGCAATTTAAGAGGTAGAGAAATTTTAGCCATATTTTAGAGAAATTAAAGGTAAGTTAGTATAATATAAACATGAATTGCAATATGAAGTGAGAGAAAACCAAGCTTATGCCTGTAAAATCAAAGTTTATTGCTATTTTCACAGTTTGCAGCTTTTTGTTTTCACTGTTTTAAGTATTTACTGATAATTTTTCATTGTTTTAAAACTATCTGTTCAGTTTGTTCTTGATTTCTTGCCAAGCAGTGTTTAAATAACTGATCTGTTAACTGTTTAAAACATTCTTTAGAGCCTTCTGGCTGATTTTCTGCTGTTTTAAACACTTATTTTAGTACCTCTCTGCTATTTTTCTGCTGTGTTAAACATTCTCTAGTGTTTCCCACTGCAACTAGGGTAGCTAGTAGCTGTAGCATAGTCCAGATACAGGCTTGCTGCTTCTGGAACTGTTTGTAGTGGTTTGTTTGTTCTGAGCATGTTTTCTAGGCCATCTAGGATTGGAAGGGGCCTATCTGCACTTTTGTGAGAGAATTGTTCTGATTGGAACCTGTCTGGTAAAGGGTTGATGATCTAGGGCTTGGAATAAGTATCCTCATTGGTCCTTTTCAATCTGCCACACAAGTGTGCACCAAAGCAGGACAGTTAAATTCAACAAATTTTCCCTAAAACCCAGGTAGAAATATCCATCCACTAAGCTCTTCCATGATCGATTTGAAAAGCCACCCCTAGTGACAACAGTCTTCAACCTAGCATTCTGGACAGTTGGATTACCCTTTTTTCTCCTGTCAACCTTGTTGACTTGGGTCTCTTGAGGTAGTATAGCAACTGCCACCTGTACACAGACAGCCCTCTACTTATAACACACTCTAGTACAGAGTGCAAGAGATTTATTTACATGTAGAATCTAGAATCCATGCTCTCTCTTGCTCAAAACAGTAACACAGAGAAGGTTGCCAATTCACCTATCACTACTCATACACATTCCACTACTCATACACATAGTACACATCAAACACAAAAATCCACATACTTGGAGGCTCTCTGGAAAAGCTTACCAATACACAAGACTGCTACAGGTAACACAGACCCCACAGCTCCCATGACACACAGCAACACAAGTGTCTCATCCACCAAGCCTGTAAGGCCTAACACTCAAAAAACAAGTTTTCTTGTTATTGGAGACTCAATAACAAAACACATGGATGACCCACTCACCAGGCTGGACAAAGAGAAAGTCGCAGTCATCTGTCTGTCTAGTGGCAGGATTTGTCAAATCACCCATGCACTCAGGTGTCTCAGCAACAAGTACTGTTATGACTGTCATAGTCCATGTTGAACCTGAGATGTACCTCACTGGACTATATGAAGAGAGACATGGTTTAGCTCTCTGAGTACGTGTCCCAGGGAGGTATATCTATAGCCTTGAGCATCATACTACCATCACTAAGAATGATGCCACAGTATGACCAAAAAATGATTGATTTCAATAATTGCCTTCATTTTTGGTGTCATTCAAAGGAGATCCAGTTCCTGTCAGCCTGGGAAGCCATAGTCAACAAACTTTGCAGCTTTGCCAGAGATGGTTTGCACCTGACACCTTTAGGCTTTAGGCTGATGGCAAAGGCTCTTGACTCTCCCATAGTGCCTTTTATAGGCAAGGTCTTGAAAATAACATTACCAACGTGAAATTAACCAATTAGCACAAAATAAGGGTCATGCTGCTAAATGCTAAGAGCTTAAACCAAAAACTCCATTCCCTGGAAGCACTTCTATCACTAGAAGATGTAGATGTCTGTGCATTCACAGAAACATGGTTCAAGGCCTCAGAGAGTACCCTGGTCTTGAAAGGCTACAATGCCTTCCACACCTTTAGACTGCAAAATGAACGTGTGAATATCAAAGCAAGCAGTGTTTCAATCTATATTAGAAATAAATCCACCTCCCGTCTAGTTAGACTGAACAACTCTATGGCTTTACTTCAGGTCTAGGTTATGGTAGGTAAAACCCCTATTCAAGTCATAGCCAGTTATAGATCCCTCTTCATGGGTCATAATGCCCATGAAGCCTACTTGTCCAAATTGGACACAATCCATATTGTACCAAACAAACTGGTTATGGGGGATTTCAATTATCCCACCATCAACTGGGAAAGCTACGCTAGCCCACCTTGCTAGTGCAAAAGTTCCTTGACTTTGTTAATTCAAATGCCCTGGAATAAATTGTCCATACCCAAACAACAGGAATAAACATTCCAGTTTTGGTCCTCACCAACATGTCAAACAGGTGCACTGTTGCAACTGTTGGACCCTCATTAGTTAAAAATGACCACAAATCAGTCACCTTTGAGCTGGTACTAACACCTGAACTCACCAAGGTCAGAATCAGATTAAAAACTTTCACCAAAGCAAACCAACCCCAAGCTGGAAGTGGTAACTCTGCCGAAGCTTACACTAAAGCCATGTACAACCACTTGCATACAT
Organism: Protopterus annectens; assembly: GCF_019279795.1. Lineage (NCBI taxonomy): Eukaryota > Metazoa > Chordata > Ceratodontiformes > Protopteridae > Protopterus > Protopterus annectens. The sequence continues at coordinate 739,299,138 of NC_056735.1, read as the reverse complement.
GTATAAACTCTACTGTACCAGGATGATTCAAAGTCAGAGCCCCAAGTTAAAAAAAAAGCTGCCATGGTAGACATCCAGCATCAACAAACTTTACAATAAATGCAAGAAGTTGCTGTCCAAGAGACCAAAGGCAAGGCCCCAACAATGGAAGAGGACCCTCCTCAGCCTCAACAGGCAAATAAAATAACTTGTCAAATCCTCCAAGGGCTCCTTTGAGAGAATCTTAGCAAGTACAGCCAAGGATAACCATAAGGCCTTTTACAGCTATGTATGTAACCTAATGGGTAGGACCCAAGCATGTGCAGAACTAGTGGCCAATGGTATCACACACACACTGACACCACAGAGATAGAAAACCTGCTAGTGGATAGGTTTGGCAAAAACTTCACTCTCTTATCCCCTCCTAACGTACAACAAAACCTTCCCCCAAACTTCTCCCCACCCTACACATGTGAAGAGCAGGTCCTCAAAGCCCCGTCCAAGGCAAAAAAACATGGCTTCTATGGGACCAGACAACATCCCAGGCTGTCTTCTAAACAGGCTAAAACATGAATTAGCATCACCACTAAGTACCCTTTTCAACCATAGCCTAAACACAGGCTTTATTCCTGCAGAATGGAGAACAGCCACAAAGGTGGCCTAGCAATAGACCCGGGTAAATACAGACTCATAGGCCTGACCAGCCTCATCTGTAAGGCCATAGAACTTATCATTATGGACCTCATAAATAAAGACATAGGCGACCTCATAATCTTAGATCCTACCCAATTCAGCTTTGTGAAGGGCAGATCCTATCTGTTAAATCTTGTGGATTTCTTTGAAAGTGTGAGCAAGGCCATTGATGGAGGAAAATCTGTACACACAGTATACCGTGACTTGGCAAAGGCTTTTGACAAAATCCCACATTCAGGTATTACTGATAAACTTAGCAAACTGAATGTAAACCCCTTTGTTGTAAGATGGGTTGCCAAATGGTTCATAAACTGGGCACACACTATCAAAGTGGGTGACTCCACATCAACCAGTAAACCTGTTACCAGTGGGGTGCCACAGGGGTCAGTACTGGGGCCTCCTACTGTTTGGTATATCTTTCTCAGAAGGTCAGGTCAAAACTAAAGGGTTGTGGCTGACCAAGTTTGCAGATGACTGCAAACTAGGTGCAATCATTAAATTCCCAAATGATATCAGTATACACCAGGAGGGTCTCACACAGACCAACAACTGGTGTATTAGTCATGGTCTCAAACTAAATGCAAAGAAATGCATCATCATTCACTTCTGCACAAACAATGTCCCTTCGCACTATCAAATCAACAGCAATACCCTAAGTACCTATGAAGTGGTAAGAGGTCTGAGATCATAAGTTGACTGCGACCTTAACTTCAATCACCATGTGTCTACTATAGTAAGGAAAGCTTTTTACATAGCACACTTGATTAGTAAAGGCATCACCATGAAATCAAAAGAAGTTATAAACCCCCTATACTCTGCACTTATCTGGCCCATAATTGAGCATAACACCCCATTCGGCATGTACTGCACTAAGCACCCGCAACAATTAGAGAGACCTCAGAGGTTTCTAACAAAGAAGATCAAGGGGCTCTAGCAGGTGCCTTACACAGACTGACTAAAGTCCCTGTCACTATACTCCATATCATATAGACTTATTAGGGGAGACTTATGCCTGGCATGCAGAGCAATCCAAGACCCAGACATAATGAACTTGCTGCATATCTGTAAATCAAGCAGGACTAGGGCTACCCATTCCAGGGACCTAAATATGGCCTGCGACTTAAATAGGATATGCTAGAAGGACAGATTTATCTCCCAGTGACTGCCACATCCTTGGAACAGACTACGAATTCATGTGAAACAGAGCATCTCTATGACACTGTTCAGGAGAAAACTTGATAACTGGATGGAGCACTGTAATTCTTATCAGGGATAGCACCCACAATCCTCTTGGACATGGGCAGTAATCACTAAATGCAATCCTGGGTATTGACGAGCATTTCTATGGTATTACATTGGGATGAAACAGCTAGGCTTAAAATGACCTCTGGGTCAATAGCCTAGTAATCTTCTATGATCCTATGATCCTATGGTATAGTTATTGAGAAAGCCAAGGGAGAGACACTGAAAGAAGAAAGGGAGCAAGTGAAGAAGGAAGAGTAAGAAGATGTGAGATATGAGAAGGTGTTTGTTCGCATTTAGGGATATAATTTATCCTGGTGTTGAGCAAAAACAGCACCAGCGTTTGGTCACAAAGTCTTTCAGAATGGTTTTGAAGGATGGGAGGGAGGGAGGGTATTGACCTGATGGACAGAGATAAGGAGTTCCAGGCCTTAGCAACATGGTACGAGTACAAACAATGCCCAGCAGATTTGATAGGTTTGCGGATTGTAATGACAGACTGGGAACATAGTTCTGTAGAATGATATTTAGCGCTGGAAAAACAGATGGATTCTGGATAATTTTACAGGTGATAAGAAACTGTGTATATGCTAGTTGATTGGGTAGTTCTAACCAATTTAGGCTTTTTAGTGCTATATAGTGGTGGGTTCTGAAAGGGGCATTTGCTGCAAATTTAGCAACTTTGTTATAGCCTTGTTCAAGTATGAATTTGTTTGAAGCCTGAAGGTTAGTAAGGATGGGAGCACCATAAAGAAGTGTGGGGAGAAAATAAGTAGTGGAAGTGTAGCTTTAGTTGCATCGGTGACAAAGTTTTTGGCTCTATAAAGCATCCCTAGTTTTTGCTGAGTTTTTCTCATGCAATATTGTATATGCAGGTCAAATGTAAGATTATTATCCACTATTATCCCTAATAATTTAGTATGAGAAATTACTTCAGTGGTTGTATTACCAAGAGAGGAGGCTTTAAATTTTGTTTTTTATGGGAGAGGAATTTGGGGAAAAATTAGTAGTTTTTTTTTTTTACGGTTGAGTATGAGTTGTGAGTTACAAAGCCATGTTTCAGTTGCTGTTAAAGCTTCATGAGTAATTGTTTGGAGGTGTGCCACGTTGTCAAATGTGCAAATGAGTGTGGAGTCACCAGCTTACTGTATTAGCAAGGCCTGTTGTATGGATGTGTGGAGGGTAAACATATTCCTCAGAGAGGGGGCCAAGGATAGAGCCTTGTGGTATACTGGTGGTGACTGGGAGGTATGGAGAAAGGGAGGAATGCCATTTTACTGACTGATACCTACAGGATAGGTAGCTTACTTATTCCTCATGATTTAGGAATGGAATAGTTTTATGAGTACCTTTGTTTCTATGCTAACCTGGACAAGGAGTTGGTGAATAATTTGAGGTACTTTATGACTATGGTATTAGAAAATAATTATTTAATTTTTGAAAATCAATTACTTAGGCATAAGATAGGCGTGGCTATGGAGGCAGTATGTGCCTCCATGTTTGCCAATGCAGTTCTTTCTTATTGGGAGACCCAGTTTGTATTGAATTCTGAATTTAAGAATAGTTTTGTACTGAATTCTGAATTTAAGGATAGTTGGGTTTACTGTGGGTGGGATGGGGACAATAGGTTACAGGAATTTTTTGATTATTTGCATACTACAACTGAATTGTTAAGGTTCACAATGGATATTCAAGGTGATTTTGGTAATTTTCTTGATATTACTATTAGAAAAAATAAAAAAAAAGTGTTTTGAATCTACTATATACCGTAAACCTACAACTCAAACTCCTTTCTTCATTTTGAGAGTATGCATCCTGTGCTTCAGAAGAAAGCCCTTGTGAATGGGCAGTGTGTAAGGCTGGCCAGGATGATTACGGAAAATGATGATTTTTGGCTTGAAAGTGATAAGCTGAACAATATGTTTAGTTTGAGGCAATACACTGAGTCCTTTTTGTCTAATATTTTTGTCAAGGTGAAAGAAAAAAGAAGAAGCCATTTTGTGCCCTTTTTATGGCTTAGAGCTACAGCCAGATCTAGTGATGTACAAATGAATGTTTTTTATGGACTGAAGTCTATTATTCAAAGAAATTGGAGGGTATTCAGGTTGTAGCAGGAATATTTGGAAGTAGTGGGTGAAAGACCTGTCACTGTATATAAAAAATACACATGTTTTAAAACATTATTGGAGAGGCCAGTAAAGGGGTACAAAAGAAGGGAAGATTCAAATGTGGCCATTGTTCCCAGTGTCGCTATATTGGTGAAGGAGCTTCGTTTTTTCTGGAAAGCTATGGATAGATTAGGTTATGTATGAGGTATTATTGTGGTAGTAAGATGGTTGTTTATCTAGCTTTGTGTGGATCCTGCAATACATTTTATATTCTCAAGAAGACTAAACTCAGTATTAGGAAAAGGATTTATCAGCATATCTCTGACATCAAGAAAAAAAGAGGTTAGGAACGCATTGCATAAACACTTGTAGCAAAACCCGTCTCATAGTTTTAAATTGCAGTTACTGACCAGGCAGACTTAAGGCAAAGAGGTGGACCAGTTGATGACTTTTTGGAACTTTAAGAGCTTAGGTGGCAGCTGAAGACCAATGCCACTATTCATCCTGGTCTGAATGAAACTATCTCTTTGTCTAGCATTTTAAAATTGAAAGCTTTTTTTTTTCTATAATAATAATAATATTTTTTTAATTATTATTTGTTGTGAATATTTATTCTGAAGATTCATTTAATCTGAATATTTATTATGTTTAATTTTAAGTCGTTAAGAGCTTTTATTATAAAATAATTTTTAAATGTTTAGTTTCAGTTTTAGTGGTTTAGATTGTACTTTGGTCACCATGGTGATAGATCAGATTAGGTGAGATTAACTAGAAATGGGAGGTGTTTTAATTTAATTTAATTAATGTCTTTGCATAAATATTGGGAACTTTGCTTGTTATTCAGATGCAGTCCAAGTTACCAAGGACAAAAGCGCTTAATTGTTTTATAATAAAGTTGTTTGATGGTTGCAGCTCCGAAGTCTTCACTTTCTTTTTTTGTTTTTCTTAATTTTGTGATTTATTTTCATTCTCAGTTTTATAGGTATAAAGTTAGTAATGTCTGTTGAATTTCCTCCTTTGTGCAGAGGGATAATGTGTAACTTTTTCCAGAGACAGGGAATGTGGACTTCCTGGATTGAACTATATATAAGAATTGAGGCAGGGCAGGCAATGCTATTAGCTGGTATTTTAAGGTACTCACTTAGAATGTCATCAGCTGAAATAGAGCATGGTTTGAGTTTGTTTAAGAATAGTCTTATATAGGATGTTGGCCCGGGTTGGAAAGTGAAAGTGGATGTGGTGATATGTGGCTGCTGGGCAGGGTTAGGATTACATGTCGGGGAATCCTTGGTTAGAAATGCTATACTATATATGAAATAAGAGTTGAATTCTATTGCAGTTTAGAGTAATGATTTATTGGGAGAGGGGTTAATGCTGAATTTATGGCAGGGATGCAAGATTTCTTTAAAAGCTGTCCAGAATTTATTAGGGTTGTGTTTACTGTTATTTTGAAAGTTGTTATAGTATAGTATATTTTTGTCTTCATTAATTTGATTTTTAGCATGATTGCAAACCATTCTGAAGTTTTCAAAATATTGTAGTGTTTTATATTTTTCCGTTTTTTCCATGCTTTTTCTCTATCCTGCATTAGCATTCTAATCTTCTTGGATAGCCAAATCGCATTATTTGTTTTAGTCTCTTCCTTCTAGGAGGTACAGTGCTAGTCAGGATAGTAGAGTTTCATCAAATTCATTTACAGCATCATCTAAGGAGAGGATTTTTAGGAAGTTCCATTTAATAGATGGTAGGGTTGTAGTCAGCATTTCTGAGTTAAACTTGGAAAGGTTGTGTTGTTTTATAAACATTTTGTTTAACTGGATGTGTGAGTTATCTGGTTGTATAGCCTGGGAGATGATCACTGAGGCATTCAGACATTGTATTAGAGGGAGTAATTTTGCTAGGGTCTGATAATAGGATCCAGTCTAATAGGAAATTTGATGTCTTGCTATAATGTGTGGGGTTATTAATTAACCATGTGAAAGCAAATAAGTTCACACTAGCTGTAAGAGAGTTAGAGTTTATGTCCAACCAATTGACATTCACCTCATGTAGTAGCACTTTTTCCTTGTGGAATTGTTATGGATATACAGCGTAGGATATCTTCCAGTACAGCTGTATTGTCACCAGGAGGGATGTAAAGAACAGTAATACATATTTATTTATTTATAATTGTTTAATTTCAGGAAAGTTATAAGAAGCTCTGACGAAATGAATTGTGGTATTGGTTTGTTGTATTGTGAAAAGTGGTTGTTGTTGGGAAATGTTAAAGCAATACCACCACCTTTCTTCTTTATACAGTCATTATGGATGATATCATAGTGGTATGATGTAATTTCAGTGTCATTTATGCTGGGTTTAAGACAAGTTTCAGAGAATATCAGATTTATGTTGGGTTACCCATGCATGTAGTTCATCAACTGTATTTCTTATTCTTCTGCATTTATGGCAGCAAAAGTTATATTACTGGAGGTGGGGACTGACCATTATAGTATATGGAAGAGTATTGTTTTGATGTTCATTGTGATAGGTGGGGACAGAATTAAGGTGAACGTCTCTTCCTAGAAGGATTTTAGCATATTAGGGAATTACTGATACTTGTTTTTAGACAGTATTTTTCCACTTAATTTTGGTTTGGTGTGAGTTGCAATGGAGTTAATCAGTCTACATTGGGGTGAAGATGAGGGGCATCACTAAATAAGTTTGGTGCGATGTGAGGAGAGTGCAGGAAGTAAGTATGAGTAGGTGGTTTGGACACAGTTGGAGATATGCTGAGAGATATTATAGAGTCATAGTAGGATAAGAGATGGCCCCGTAACAGGAGAGGAATAGATGATAAGCATGATGAGGTAAAGGGACCTGTATATTATAGTTGGCTGGTAGAGGGGAAGTAGGGATCTAGAATGAAAAAAGAAGTTGCAGGATATAAGAATATTTAGTGGTAGTGGAGTCTGAAAGCTGATATAGGGTAGGTATGAAAGAAGTATTTTTCTATGAAGGAAGAGAGTTATGTTGGCCTAGTATTTTCTCTAGAATGTAATGAATAGAGGGATTTAAAAGCCTAGAGTATGAGAATGTAGTTAAAACAGGAAGAGGTGATGGTTTACTTGGGAAAAAGTAGAAGACAATGTAGACTGGATAGGTGCTGTTAGGGAGGGGTGTGACTATGAATGAATATAGTGCAAAGCAGTATGGGGGAAGAAAGGTAGTGGGGAAAAGTGCTGAAACACTAAATGGAAGCTGTGAATTAGGTAAAAAGAAACAGTCAAGATTTTATTTTTAGTAAAGTATTTTTTAGTAAAAAAGGGATAATTCATTGAGACAATGTCACATGAGTGGATCTTATGGAAAGTGTCACTGACTCCTCCTTTATTTTAATTTGCTTTTTATTTAATTTTCCCCAGAATCATTTGTGCTGTGGTCCACTTCAGTTTCTGTTTCCATTATATCTTTAGCACCTATAATATTAGCATCGTTCCCTTCCAATTACTCTTCTTGTTCAGATGTGTATTTTTTGTCCTTATTGTTTTATACCAATGTCATCTTTTGCTGGAATTTATAAAGAAAGCATGCAGAAAGTTTTGGTATTGTTAATTGTGGTACCATTACTGCTTTATCCAGTGGTTTATTTTATTTTATTTTATTTTATTTTATTTTATTATGTATGTATGTATGTATGTATGTATGTATATATGTATGTATGTAGTTTGTTTACCAGGGTAGATTACTGATCTCACTTGACCAATTCCAGGCACACTTCAGGTGAATAAAATCACAAAGAAAAATACAGACATGAATAAAATCAACAAATTAACAGAGAGCAATTGTGACAGATTTACCTACAAAAGAGAAGGATGGATTATATAGTCTTCACCTGTATATGAGAACAATGAATTGTATAGTGTTTGCATGGCAGTTACAAATAAGAGTTGAAGCTATTGGGTTTTACATTTATCTGCTATTTAAAAGGGTACTAGACTGTATGTACATAGTATTTACAAGCATTAATAAAAGCCAGTAGGTTTGACAGTGTTTATAAACAGCAATAAAGTAAGGCAGAAAGAAGTTGTACTGCACAACATAATGTGAAGCAAAATTAGTAAGTAAATACAAATACCCTTCATAACATACAGAATGACATATCATAACTATGCATCCAGTCCACAGATAGCAAGAAATACATCTGAAATGGCAGGCAAATGGTAATGGCTAAAACAAATGTCTGCAAGACCCAAGACTCTACAGTAGTGTAATTCATGGTAATGCACTAATGCTTGAGGCTTTGCAATATTGTGTAGGACAGACACAGCAAGCAGTTGTACCACAAGGCTTACCACACCACAACACTGGGTTTGATTCTATGCATAACTTGCTTTGGTGCCCTGGCACACTAGAAACTCATAGAGTGGTACAGAATCAACAGCACTTTATGTGATGTGCAGTATAGACCTGATAACCATAGAATGATATGGATGACTGCCTCAATGCAAAGAAAACAAAATTATCGCTCTCTGATTCTTGGCAAGAGGAACTGATCAGCAGCATAATATTATAAGCATCTCTCATGCATCAATGTCTTGAGTCTTGGAAATGGATCTCAGCTATATTGTATGATGTTTGAATACATACATAATGTTCTCGCATACCTCCCAGGAGTGATGCAGCATAATGTACGTTTTTCAAAAAAACAGTATATCTTCCAGTGGTGGCTGGTACAAAAGATTGCATACATGTGGGCACAAAGGTCCAACCAAAGGGGGTTGCAACTCTGAATAGGAAAGGAAATGACTGTCAATTACCAGACTGTGTGCAGCTCTGATCACATCTTCATGAAGGTCAGTCAGTGCCCTAGGAGTGTGGATGATCCACTTGCCTGGTAAGTGAGTGATTTGCATCAAGCCTTCACCAATAAAATATACCACATGGGTACATCCTATGTAACTATTATGATAATCTATGTTATGAACTCAGAATAATGCATTCAGGGAGGTGTAGGACATAGCAGAAGAGGTACACATTTACATACCGCAGTGGTATGGCAGAAAACAGCAGGCATGGTAATAGGTTCATAGGTTCATAGGTTCATAGATTAGTACTAGGCTAACTGCTAATGTGTTAAAGAGAGAAAAATAAAAACAATTTGTGTCACAAGTGATGCTGCACATATAATACCTCTGATCCACCACCCCTACAGTGTAATTGAGGGAAACATAATAAAGCAAATGACAAAACATGGGTACTTGTAAAAGGGATGAATGGCATCATCAATGGACAGTTCGCACATCTGGATTCCTGGTGCTAGAGTACGACAATGGCAAGCCCATCAGGACAGTCCTCGTGCTACTAACAATTCAATAAATTAGTTTAAAAGAACATCAGCAATAACTGGCTTTGATGCATTCCTGACTTCATAAAATGTTCGCATTGATTTTTTTCTGAATAAAAGTGCATTTTTATCTCACTGTGCCTAGTTTTTGCTACCAAAATATCTGAAATTCTATTCAAGCCATCACTTATTTATTCATTTTCTGAATAAAAGTACATTTTTATCTCACTGGGCCTAGTTTCGCTACTGAAATATCTGAAATGCTATTCAAGACATTATTTATTTATTCATATTCTGAGACCGAATGAATTAGGTGCTTGAATACAACCTCAAAAAAAACGGACAGACTTATGCAAATTACAATAGACATCGGGTACTTTTTTCAAGATATTTGACAAGTGGTTATTCAGAATAAACATAATTACATAGAGTATCTATGTTTGTTATATATTTCCTGAAAAATATCAACATTAAGGGGTAATTCTCTGTCAGTCTGCATATGCAATGTAAAATATTTATTAATGAGACAGAATCTGGGCTATCTCTTTTGTAACTAAATTGAGAATGTGATACTCATTAAGACTAGTAAGCCCAGTATTTCACTGTCTTCTCGAGATGTTTTTTTATTTATGCTTAATTGCTGGGTAGGCATACTGTGCCAAAAGAACAGTTCATTTTCAGCCACAATTCAGACATAGAGCAAAAAATGTAAATTATTGTGATGCACTTTAAAATATAGTAGTGCATTTGGCAGGCAGATCATATAAACCAATTAAGTACACACAGGGGAAAAAAGCAATACAGCACTGCATATAGCATATATCCCAGCAAGAGATCTGTAAGCACAATGTGAGTATTCAGTAACTGTGAGATGCATAGATAAATATACAGACCTCAGTGCAACAAAAAATTGCATGCGCAGAGGGAGCATTCAAATTGGCAGTCCAGAGATAGATGCAACATGTAGTGCAGTTATTAATTTGTACTGTGTGGGAGTATATGGCAAGGCATCCAGTGCAAGTAAAGAAATTATATGCACAGAGGAACAACCAGTGAGTAAGTAAAACACTAAATCCAGGAGGAATGCAGAATAATATACACTGATAATTGTCAGGAAACATAACAGCTCATGTAGTATACTCTGCCCCTCCCACCACATTCACCAGGCCACCAAATAACTTCATCGACTGATTCACAAAAGTGTTTGTTTATTCTTATATCAGGTTTTACAACTACATATCATTAAGTAGAGCACCTCTTTAAAACTTATTCTATAGCCTGTTAGAGAATCTGTCTCCTGCAGGTAAAAAGCTGACTACTATTAGGTTCCTATAGAAATTATAAATCTATGTCTTAGCATGGACACATGGGCCATAGATACGGTCTAACAGCAGCCGGTAAAATTATTGCAAAAAGGATCAGTTTATACCTCCAGTCTTGATTTATGGGCCATAGATACGGTCTAACAGCAGCCAGTAAAATTATTGCGAAAAGAATCAGTTTATAGCTTCATTCTTGATTTATCAAATTTTTGTCCAACTCACAGATACTTTTATAACTGATTCGCAGCATTATTTCCATATTTGAAGTACTGCAATGGTACAGGAATATGCTTTTTAGTATGTCACCTTTTTATGTAGCTCTGAGAATCTATTTATAATACATTTTATTAAGTGAGTGTATCATTCTTATTTTTCTCCAGCAAGTTAACAACATTAATTTGTCTTGTTTACATAGGATTAAAAAAATATTAAGTATTGGTTTAAATATATAATTTGATGCCCTACTATAAGGCTAGCTTGATGTTTCTTAAAATAAGTTGGCAAACAAGAAATAAATGCAGAAGTCCATTTAAAAATGCTGTTAGAAATACCTTTTTTGTTTGCTACAAGCATTCATGCTTAGTGTTTAATTCAGCTGTTACCCTATAGGGAGCTTATATGATCATATTTTCATTGCAGAGATGATGACTTATTCATAACAAAGCTGGTTCATCAATCAGACATTGTTAGAAAGAAGCTATTAGATGGAGCATCGTGGTTCTATTTATACAAAGTATACGTACAGAGTTCACAGTGCTGACTTTATAATATATATGCTAGCTGAAAAAAACCTTAAAACATTTTTTCTGATCTTTCAAAAATATTTTCATATTTAGTATATGCCATCCTCAAAAGATATTTACTTTTTGGGGGGATAGAATCTCATTTGAGCATTTCTGATAAGCTCATTTACTTTATTTTACAACATTTCTTAAATCTGATTATGGACTGTCAGTTCTGAGTTGATTAAATCTATAAGAAAAGATTTGTGCTACTTAGCCTCCTTGGAAACCAGTATGCTAAAATGCTCAAGCTAAAGGTAGGTCTGTCAGCATTCTTATTCTAGGCTTGGGTAACTTTGCCTTTTAACTGCTATTTCCCTTCATCCTTTGAAGTGTAGCATACTCTTGCATTAGAGCATGGGACCTAGTTAGAGTAGATGTGGGATTTCCATGTCATGTAAGCAGGATCTGAAAAAGATATGCCAAATGGGTTTGTTGAAATACCCAATAAAATTTAACTATGAGTTTCTCTGTTTCTTTCTTTGCTTTCTTTTAAAATAAACTTAAAGTTTTTAATGTAGTGAAAGTACATATGCAATGAAATATACAAACAACTAGAACATCAGCAAATAACAGAATCTTAAACATGACTAAATCTACCCAGCAACAGTCTTTGCTTTCTTACCAAATGAATCCATGGGTGGCAGGCAGATCTGTAGGCTTCTCCTTAAGGCAATCATCCCTAAATGGTTTTATAGAATACCAGTTAAGTATTGAAGAGGGAAGCTGTTCTCTCTCTCTAATGCTGGTTCCTGTGTTAACTTACTATGCATTTCTGAGACTTGGCTGAAAGAGTTCACTGTGCCTAAGCAGCTCTTTTGAGTAGCTCCCTAGAACATATCAGAGAGTCGAATATAATACCCTAGGAGGGATTTATTTCAGTTCAAAATTAAATCATTAAAAAAATCTCAGAAGTTAGAATAAGATATAGAAGCAGACCATAGCAGAGGGCACAAATTGCAAACTACCTGTGAATTTTTCTCCCACAATGGATAAGAAATGGTTTCTCTGAGGTCTTGTGGTCTTCAACAGTTAAAGAATTCATGAATGATTTTCTTTCCACTGAAGGCATCCATCATGAGACTGTTTTGAATTTTTGTTTGGAGTTATAGGTTGATTTAATTAGACCTTTCTGAAGCTCTGGACTTTTCTTTTTCATTGAATGAATGCCTATAACTTTGCAATTCTTCATCATCTTAACTAAACATTTCAACATAGTCTATGTTTCACCCCAGCTCATAACCTATTTAACTAGCACACCACAGTTCTAAATTTATCATTTCATACTTTTGTGAAATCACTCTTTTAGATATCACATGAACATTTTTACCAGCAAAACTCTCAAGGTCCTGTTAAATGACATGTGTTTAATGTGACAAAAAATTTCAAAGCTGCCAGTGTTATGGATACACATTCATTCTGCTGAATGCAGACTTATAACTTTTAAAATTCATTTCAAAGTATTTTAATGCAATACTATTTCTGGGGATTTAATAAAATCCATGTAGGCATAGTGTAAAGCCTACACAAAAGGTACCATGGCCATGTATGCAGTACCCCCTCGGTACTATGCCATGCATATTAATGAAGGAGCATTACTGAGGGAGAGCTGTGTAACCCGGTACTGAATCAGTGTAGGGAGGGTGTTACTGTGTCCGGAGATGAGTAACACACCCCTGCACTGTCAAAGTGTCAGATATCAATGTGTGCATATGTAATAAAAAGTTAATTTTTTTTGTGTTTGAGCAACATAACACGCAGCAATGGACACATGCCAGACATCTGAAAATAGAAACTGGATACATTTAATTACAAAATCAAAGTTCAAGTTTAAGCATAGCTGAGTGGGTTTGTCAGCTGCCCCGTGGTGCTGAGCAGGGCTTAAACATAGTGGAGAGATGTATGTAAAAGTAGAACAACCATCTACATGGCCATGTAGTCAAATGTTTAGAGTGACATTACATTTTGAATGATTACACAGACAAGTTATTACATTTATTTTGCAAATACACATTTATGAGAAGTACTATTAAACCTTGATTGAATTTTGTATGAATACACAAAGAAGTTATTAATCATTATGTTGCAAATACACATTCTGAGAAATATGTTTAAACCCTTGATTGCATATTGTATGTATGCACAGACATGTTATTAAGCATTTATGTGGCAAATGCACAACTATGAGATGTATTTGTAAGTTCTACTTTGCTGCTCTCAGCTAAGCTCTGCTAAGCACAGCTAAGCCTAGCCAAACACTGCTTAACCAAGGAATGGTTTAACTGTGCTTAACTGGATTGCATTGCTTAGCAGTGTGAAGTACTGCTAAGCAATGCAATTTTAAGCACTGCTCAGCTAATCTCAGCAGGTTTGAGTGGTGCTAAACAATGTACCACATTTTTAAAAATTTCCCAATGGTGGTAAAGGGTGGGAAAACAGGCTTATTTAAGTGCAACAGACAGGAATACAGCAGAACCAGCTGGAGTTTGACTTTGGCAGGAACTATGGCAGGTGTTGGAGATAGTGTGCATTTCTGGGTGTAGTGCTGGGGCATTCTGGAGTCCAGGGTCATGGCTGGATTCCTTGTTAAATACCATGACATCCAGCTGCTGCAGGGCTCATACCAGGAATCAGAGTGCAAGTCGAGGCCTGGGACCAGCTGGCACTCGATCTCACAAGTGCGACTGATATCCCCCGCACAGGTGAGCAGGTGTATCATCATTATGATGGCCTGAAGCATTGCAAGGTGGATCTCTTGGCTACCTGGGTCCATGATGCTTGGGATGGGAATGCCCACAAGTTTATAAGTACTGTTTGCATTGTTTTATCAATAACTAATTTGAATGTGTGATAGACAGCTATGCCTAATGGTATGCTTCTCACCCTACAGATGAGGAGGCACACAACCTAGAGGTCCATGCAGGGCACCTGGCCAGGTTTCACCATGAGTGTGATGAGTGCAGATGTATCTTGCAATCTACAGTCATATAAGGAAGATGAAGTAATACATTAACTGCCATTAGGTATATACAGCTTTGATTGTACTGCAATGAATGTGGTCATAGAGCTGGACTGCAATAACTGAATAATGCCAGCTATAATTCAATAAAGATGAAAGCATGAAACTTGAGAATCTTAAGGAAATAAAGTTTCTACTGGATTAATTGTGGAATTACAGCTGTATTGCAACACCTGCATTATATGAACTGTTCTGCAATAAAGCCTGGAAAAATATACCACTCACTGCATGAAATCACCCCTAATAAAGATGTGTTTTGCAATATGTGTGTATTTTGGGCTGTTGTTCATGAAATTGAGTATTAACCTGCTGTGAACTAAAAACACAAAAAATATCACTAAGTAATTCAAGGTTAGCTAATAAAGAGTGTTCTGCTAAACTGTAGATTTGGAACTGTACTAAAATATATAATGCATTCTGATATTTGCACTGCACTAAGATCTGAAGCAATAATAGGAATGCCCCAAGTATATTGTGTATATCAGAACTGTCTTGTGTTAACCATTGCATTTCAGCTATATGCATTGCTGCTCTGAGGTACACTGCTGCAGGCAAGTATGAAACTGTAATAGCTGTAGACTGTAAATATACCATTTGCAACTGTATATGGGTCAGGTAGCCAACCCAGCACTCTGATATGGTTTCTACACATCACAGATATTTCCACCCACTAAGGGTAAATGGTGTACATCTGCATTCTATATATTAGTGTACAGTTCACCTAAAATTTCAAGTCATGCAAGAATCTCATGCATGTGTGTTCAACTGTTAGTGCAGTCTTGTATAACAATTGACTTCTATTACCAGCCATATTTTGTTAGCAGGTGAGCTCAAGGCAAATATCAGTCAATTCACATGTATCAGGGACTCAGTAGCTCAGTAGCTCAGTTTAATAAATGCTAGGTGTGATGTACATTTTGTCACACATAGACCAGGGTTCGGGTCCAGTGACAAATACTAGTAAATATTATTGAATCATTTATGTATTGTTAACAGATGTTCTCCCCACAGGAATTACAGGTAAATAAATGGCTATAGTATCCATTAGAATGTGTTAATAATTTGTATGTTCAGATGTAACAGAGTGTTAACAGCATTCCTCGACAATGTGAAAAGACTTCAAAAAATAAAGTCAACAAGAACAATACTAATAAAAGTTAATACAATAAATAAAATATGTGCTCTTAGTATGGCTGTATGCCTGGTATGTCTGTGAATGTCTGCTGATAGTCTAACACCATGCCTGCTAAGGATGGCATGATAGCCGTAAACTCTCTGTACTGTGCACAATACATGTTTCTCAAGTGTCACGCTGTCACAGACTGTGATCACTGTTGCCTAATCCCTCTGTCACAGATCTATCATGGACATGATTTATGTCAATAGTACAGTCACACTACATCAGTCTACAGTACACCTTGGTCCCCTTGACATGTAATAGTCATCTGTAGTTGTGTACCTGTAGGTGTTGCAACTTGGCCCATACTGTCCCATGCAGATAGCTAGAGAGGTTTGTACATGCTAAAGAAGCTATAGGGCACATGTATACGTAAAGGAAGGGCAGACCTGTAGAGTATATAAGAGTACTGTTGCAAACAATATAGCCTGTACTGGTATTAATGGACTGTATTTCTATCTCCTCCCACCCCTCATCGGCATCATAATTTATTATTGTTCTACATTGGTTCTGGTTTACTGTTAACATATGTTCTTCTCAAAACGTTATGTTAGGCCTTGTGTTTTACTATTGTTATGTATTGTAATGGTTGCATGCTAACATACCTTGTTGAATTACCTATGTTGTTGGCCTTATGTCGTAACTATTACTAGCATGCTGTTACTATACTGACTGTTATCTCACCTGTTGTTGTATTCCATATGCTATGTAATGTTATGTTACTGGGTTATTTGCAATGTTCTGACATGCTGTTATAACTAACTAAATGTTCTGTTCATTACTAACCTATACACTTTGAAATGCCTCAACACCATAGCTCAACTAGGTAGGCTGGTTCCAGGTGATCCACCTAACCTACCTAAGCTGGCCATGGCACCGTGTCCCAGCACATCTGGAACCCAAGTCGGTGGTGCCCCCTCCACTGACCTTGCACCACCTATGTGTGAAACTGCCTCAGAGGACAAGACCAGTCCCCCCTGGGAGTGGGCGTGGAGGGGGGGTGTCACCCAGGAACAACTACCTGTGATGGTGCACAGGATCATGCATCATGGCTACAAGGATCACCTGTGCCAGATTGAAAGCAGACTCACCAACCTGAAGGGGCAAAGTGGCCCCAGCACACCCACCTTCAGGGACTGAAGGAGCAGTGTTGACTGCCCATGGGTGGGGAGCTCAGTCTCACTGCTGCCATTTGGGAGCACATGGCTCTCTGATTCTACAACACCATCCCCGTCCAAGGTGTTTTACCCTCCTCATGTGTCACACACTGCTCCATATGCTGTCTTGTCTGTCTTGTCTGTTTGCAAATGCAACTTCTCCTACCCAGCTTACCTCCTCACACATACCTGTATCCCTTCCCAAACATTCTACTCTCTCCTTAAAAAAGGGGCATCTGTTCCACAAAAAAAATCACCCCATACATAGCTTTCAATTTTGCACCCATGTCCACTGGACAGAATAAATTATTACAACAATTAATGTACAGTTATTTTGCCCTCACCCCTCTTTCTGGGCTGTGAGTCTCCAAATTCCAAATTCTCTACAACCTGCACAGCTGTTACTGTACAAAAAATAGAGAGCTATGATCCTTTCCTACACATGTCCTGTACATCCCTACCTGCCTTTTAGTATGTTTTTCCCCCTGCTTGCCCCCATTCCACCACTTTCCTATCACCCCTTTTTTAAATTAGCACAGGTTTCAGAAGAGCTAAGTGGCGCTGTGTGTCACACTGCACCATGCAAACCCACTTAAAGCTGCTTAATCACCTTCTCTGTGTCTGACAATGTTAGGCACATCAGCAAAATAATCACGCCTTCCAAGTCTCAAACCCAGGCGCCTGTTAATTACAGTATAGTGCATTAGCCCACTAGGCCACTCAGTTCCAAAGTAAAGCAGCTGTTTCCATAAGCATATCCTGATTGCCAATGACACATTGCTTGTACATATAATGTGAACATTGACAGTGCACTTGGCACTGTGATGCAGACACCAAACCAGTACACAGTCAAATAAATACTGATGGATGGATGTGAGGCCTGGGATATCAGGTATAGCTGTCAACTGCACAGCTGTTGCAGAATGTCCACAGTTGTGCCACCTACTTTTGGCACAGTTTTCACAAATCCTATTCTGTGTGCTGAAGTACTGGCAAGTCAGTACAGATTGAGGTTAGAAAATCATGGCAGACAGTTCAGTGTCACACATCATACCCATCCGAACACACATGCTTATGTGACTCCTGTGTACAGACTGTATGCATGCACATATATCTTACAAATACACCTGCTGTAGTATTAACTCAGTAGCTCAGTCTGCTAACTTCCTAGCATGCTGTACATTTGGTCACCCACAGTCCTGGGTTTGAATCCATGTGTTGTACTTAAATGACATGGTTGTGAATGCAGCAAATAATGACTGAGTCTTGCAATTTTAAGCAGAGCAGGTTGCTGCTACTGCAGTCACTGCTACCCATGTTAGCACATCAGTGGCTTGTGAGTAGGGACACACTGCACAAATATGTATAGGCTTTCAAATGTTGCCTACCACTCTCTAGAATGGTACTATTACATAACATATGTACCATAAGCACATGCCTCACCTGGACTATGTAACAGAGCTGACATTGCTCCCTCACTGACAAATACAGCTTGCTGTCCTTCAATGTGTTCACACTCCCCAGTATGACTCCTGGGCAAAATACTGCAGCCTGCAACTTATGCAGTAGTATCTTCAGCTACCGGCTACAGACCTACCATACCTCACAATCCCCTAGACCAAGGGATCCACGCAACACCCATACATAAAGTGGAGGGGGTCAAAGGTCAAGTGACAGAGACATGTATTACAGTCTTCCCCTACAAACATACACAGCTGCTAGACCAGCAGTATGCATATTCTGATGCATATGACACTCACATCTGTCTTCCGCCTTACTGACCTCAACCCACATTGTTTAACAATGAACTGCCACATAATCAGAAAGTCATTTTGCAATGGCCAAACACAGCATGCAAATATGTGGACATACCACATATATCCCAACAGTGGACAGTATTTTTACCTACCCTCTGCAATGCTGTAGTCTCCACACCTCTATGTCTATCTCAAAGACTAGGAAAGGGGGAAAGGCCTACATGAAGGCCTTAAATATAGCACTGTTGCACCATGACATTGGTTAATGAATGGAGAACCCAGCTGTTCCTGATGCAATTAGCAAGTCTGAGCCATGGATTGGTGCATAGGCAATCACCAGTTAATGAGCACTACATGCAAAAGGCAAGTAGCTGCCTATGGTAAGCAGGTTTGTGACTTGCTTTAACAAGACAGACAGTGATTTCAGAAGCATTTTTGTCAGGATTTCTGGACAAAAAGGAGTACAGCACTCTACCAGGCATGTAATAGAAGTCCCCATTTAATGGGATGCAGATGAGAGGATGCAGTTATGGGGATTAGGGATTACAACAGTAGGCCTGTAGTACATCTCTGGGAATGACATGTTGGTGATAGTCTGCTGTCTGGCACCTACAGGCATATATTTCAACTCTGCCTGCTGTAATGTAGATCACAGCTCTAGCTCTCTCAGTCCCTCCTACAATGGTCGGCTCATGTAAAAATGCTGCTGGATTGTCTGTTAGACAATAGTGACAGTAAGTATTGGTGGACACAGCTGGCATATCACATGATATACTGTCATGCAGCTCCTCTCAGTCTGTGAATGTCACACAGGAATAGTGGAAGCATTGCACAGGTGTCCCTGACTGCCCCGATGTACTCTGGCTAGATCACTGTTTAGTTGACATTCATATCGCATCACTTCAGAGCTATGGCTAGCATACCCAGTGACCCCCTACAGCAGGACTTTAGGTCATAGCCAGTATTAGTAGGGGGCATAGGCCCGACCTCAGAAACACAGTGTACATATTGATCATACAAAGTAAGGGAATGAATACAGTAACACATATTACTGTAGCATAACTGTTTTCTGAGGGCTCTGGCATGTGACAGCTAGATTCCCCACATTCTGAGATCAACCATTAAGTATTGTCCAACCGTTTGCCAGACATCCACTTGTTTCTGGTAAGGGTCCACATATATCAGGCAAACATACACAGTCTGTAAACATCTGTGTACTGCAGAAGTTGGGCATACAGGGAAGATACTCTACAGCACATTTGCAATGCTGTCTGTCATTGGGTCACACAGATGTTGCAGGACTGTCCCCATATACTTATAGTAACACTCACCGATTTGTCGGACAGTGGCTGTATGACATGATACTGGGAAGTTGCCCATAGGGGGGACACACCACAGTAGATGGAATTGATGGGAGTGGAGACATACAACACACTCTGTCACAGCACACAGGTACATAACTGGTATTGCCACTATGATGCTGATAGCCACATACATACTGTGTTGATAGATGATGGAGTATGATGTGGGAGTTAGTGGAGGATAGTGCAGACAATTTGGATGTGCAGGGTGTGTACATAATGGAGAGCAATGTATATGGTCCTGTGATGTATTCCCCTCTTCTTGACTTTCAGAAAGGATGTATAGATGGAGGCACCCACCATTTTCAGCTGCAGAAAATTATGTGATCCTAGATGGCCTCAGACTGCATCACAACATACTGCTTCCCAGGAGTCGCCAGAATCATGAGCAATGTGCTGCTCTGTGGGCTGACTTTGTCACAGTAGTAAACCAACTAGGGCTACAGGAAAGAAGCTACGAGCAGGTCTGACACTGGGCAACAGACATGATAAATGCTGCATGGCAAAGGGCCACTGCTGTGGCCAGGGACTGTGCTGCCACTGGTGGAGAGCCTGCAGCTGAACAACCACTCTCAGCCACAGAGAAATTCCTGGTGAACCTGGGATCAACCACCAGCTCCCAAGCATCCATACATACATTGTGGAGGTGGGTGCCACAGATTCCACAGCAGAAGAGCATCCAGGTAAGCCTCCTGTGTTCATCACTGTAATATTGTTTCAATCATTGTGGCAGCCACTGCACACCAGTACACAGATGTCAGGCCAATCTGCATTTGGGGGTGGTTTGTGTGTTATGCACACTTATGCACACATACTCAGAATGTCAGCAATGTGGGTGGTATGACAGTTCCTACTGTACATGTTGATATATGCACATACTATCCTGTAACAATGCACCATTTGTTGTTGCTGACAATACTTCTCTCTCACATTTCCATAGGTACATCAGGTCCAATGTCCTATAGCCAGTGAGTGTGAAACTGTTTTAGTATGGATCATATATACCCTAAGAATGTTAAGAGCTGCCATTTTGCTGTAGACACAACTGATATGCTTAGCCAGAGTACAATACTTGTATGTTCAGTTTTGGAGGGGTTAACTGAACTGCACTGAATTAGTAAACACAATAGTGTACTTGCAGCAGCTGTAACATATTTGCAGTTAGTTTTGTGAAGGTCGATGCAGTCTGTTATACAGGGGGCAATAGTATGGTCAAGATGGGTGCACTGTGTTTTAGGTCTAGGTCTAGCACATACACTGACATATCACTTATCTCACAGGTGTATAGTAGTGGCAACATTAACCAGACGTAGGTGCAGTGCATGTTATAAAGGGCCTGTCTTGTCTGTGTATGTTGTAGTCTGCTTGTGTGTTGTGCATGGGATCAGAAATGCAATGTGGTATGTATAATGCAGTTGGGGCACATCATCTGTGTGTATGTGTGTGTGTGTGTGTGTGTGTGTGTGTGTGTGTGTGTGTGTGCGTGTGTGCGTGTGTGCGTGTGTGCGTGTGTGTGTGTGTGTGTGTGAGTGTGTGTGGATCACCAGACATAATAGTGCAGGTATTAATGTACTTATGTTGTCTTCCTCCTCACAGGCGACCATGTGGGTTGGAGTGTGTCCACCTCACAACCTGATTTCAGTGTCTCATCGGACACTGATGATGATGGTGGCCATAGTGAGGTACAGGTGGGGTTGTTAGAGGTTGAATCTCTCCCATGGGTTGACATCCCACTTCCTCCCCCATTGTCCCTGCACACAGTCAGTATGTCCACACATACCCAGTCCCTTGCGGCCACAGATATCGGATAGTCAGAGTGTGGTGACATCGAACAAGAGAGTGTGGCAACTATGGCATCAGTGAGTGTACACACTAGCCATAACCAGAAAGCTGATGAGGTCCCACACAGGCAGACTGACAGGGGTCTCAAAGGAGGACTGCTGGCCATCCACCACCTGCCACAGGCATCACATCATGAGTCACTCGATTCATGTTTCGGTCCATCATGGAGGCACAGGCACATTCCAAATGCAACACCAGATGGATCCTCAGGATCATGGATGCATCACTTTCTGACATCTGTGACTCCCTCCATCATATATGGTTATGTCATGCATTATTTCATTAATGTAGTGGATAGATGGTGGGGTGAAATATTGTCAATCCTTGACCGTACATTGTCTGTGCTAGAACATGTGTTGGGAGTAGGGCATCAGACACGTGGCCATAGGTCAGCAACAACATCTTCTGAGAGTCCACATGGCCATGACACTCAAGATCCTGTAGTGACAGTACCTCCAGCACTACAGAAGGGGGGGTGCTGTCCACACCATGACGTGGCAGGCTATAGGCATGTGGTCCTGGGTGGTCTCGTGAGGGACACGGGCACAGCAGACACCAGTCACCATCAGCAACTAGTACTACCTCTGACTCTGTGCATGGTGGTGCCAGTGCCACTCCTGGCAGAGCCAGTTCTTGTCTTCATGGCCAGAGATGGTGAACTGTCCATTCTGCCATGTATGGTCCACTGCTGTCCAACATACCCATGTGTAGGGCTAGCACAAGGCTTGACTGTGTACACACTCAAACATCACTCTCACATTCAGGTCACCAACAAACACACATGGCACCTCTTCATGGCCCTGCTGACTAGCACCCCTTCCTGACTCACACACAGTGTCAACTGTTTGGCACAGACTAGGTCTCTGGCACCCGCACACCATACCCTGTGCACATGATGACACTGTGCCACATCTCTGCCATCTATACCATTGATGCAGGGACATGCAAATATGCATCTGATGCACAGGGTGACTATAGTACATTGCATGACATTTTGTAGTGCGGTAGTGTTATGTCATGACAGGTGCTGTATGCTGGCATGTGTCATGAGTATAGATCAAAGTGTTTGTATGCTTGCTGCATGATGTTAGATTGGTGGTAGTGTTGCAGACTGACAGGTGTCTCTCAGACCTTTGTATGTTTGTGTTCCAGGGGTCTGCGTGGCTATGCTGTGGAGACTTGGTGGCAATACATGTGCTGAGGATGGCATGGTAGGAAAGCAGAAATATGACATCAGCAAGGTACAGCTGCATATGTCCATGGTTACCTAGGTACATATGTATAGAACAGTGTGGCGGGGACAATGGGGGCAGACAGCATAATCCGGCATGCATATCCCATGGCAAAGCATACTACTCTTGATACATATCACCTGGGTGTTCTGTACCTACAAAAGTAGGTGTTGGTGGACATGCATACAGATAGGCAAGACAGGCACATGGCTGCAAGGGGATATATTTACACACACACACACACACACACACACACACACACACACACACACACACACACACTCACAGAGTTGCCCTTTCTGAGATTAGGACCATTGTGCCATGTGCCTGTCTTGCCTATCTAGTAGTATCTACTACAGCACTACGTATTTATCACATGCGCCACAGAGCTTATGTGTTTTGAGAGTGTCAGCAGGCCATGTAAAGGAGGACAATGCGGGGGGGGGTTGACAGGTAGGCACAGATCCTTAAAATGTTTAACCATTGTACACAGATAGGCACACTGCTGCAAAGGGATATATTTACACACACACACACACACACACACACACACACACACACACACACACACACACACTCCAGAGTTGTCCTTTCTGTGATTAGAACCCCTACCTATCTAGATAGTATCCACTACAGCACTATGTGCTTATCACATGTGCCACGGCGCTTATGCGCTTTGAGAGTGTGTGTCAATGCTGTTAAGGTGGATAACATCAGCAGCTGTTAACAGGAAGGCCGGTTGTGGAGGACATTAGTCACAGGGCCATAAAGTTACTCCGCATTGCACAAACATAGGCCTGATAGGCATGTCTATACTGCTGCATGAGAAATATCTACATACATATACACAAGGTGGCTGATGTCAGATTAGAACCCCTACTTACCTACTATTGTACACTATAGCTCACAATGCTAGTTGCACGTGCCACCAGTTACATTTTTGGTGGTATATAAGTGGCTGCAGCACTACATCACTCTACACCTTTATATATATACATATATATATATATATATATATGTGTGTGTGTGTGTGTGTGTGTGTGTGTGTGTGTGTGTGTGTGAGACACATACTGACAGATAAAGGTAAACATGTCTGAGGGGGATAGGGAGAGACAGATACAGATACACAGCTGTCTGTATGCACAAAGATATATACACACATCTCAGTTCTTTAGGCAGATGAAGCATCAGACATGGGCCAAAATTAGGTAAATGTAGGAGCATGCCTAGTGTGACCATCAGTACTTCAAAGGTGACTCTAGGACACATCTATCTGTACTCCAGTCCGGGATTTTGTGTGCTACAGCCAATTAACTGCTGCACCTGATTCAAACGTCCAGCACCTCCCTGATATTATGTCCAAGGGATTCCCTGGCTGTGAGCTGCACATAATATCTGAGTCATAACTAGGGTGTATTCAGATTGTAATAGACTGTACAGGTTTTGGTATCATATGTCTGGTACGTATTACACAGCATTGTGATTTTCTGGTACATCACTGCCAAGTCATTATAGATTGACATTAGGAACTGATAAGAGACATATGAGGTACTGACACCATATACAGCAAGGAACCTATGCTACTGAACTACCTGTTATTCTCTGAACTTGTTACATTCATCTGGCCACTAGTTAATCCTTCTGCTTATATGTGGGCCTTTTTCCCGCTCCTGTTCATGGCTTTGTCCATACTTCTTGCTCTAAGTAGTTGTAGGTTTCTTGTGACTGGGGCACATGATGTAACACCACCCACAGGGTTACAGACTTCACACCTCTGACTGTACATGTTTAGCAGTATGTCTAGCATTGTGCCCCATATGTCTGCTCAGCTCCTCAGACAGGTGTGTAATTTTGATAATATACTACTACATGGTGCCCACTGACTTGTTGTAGGGACTGACAAACAGTTACATGATGGCCTTTATATCCTGCTGCTACTCTGACTTGTTACAACCTGCTGTAATACTAGCCACCATCTAGGTTAGTCAGAGCAGGTGTAATGGACATAGCTGTGACCCCCTGTCCCTCCATTGTCTCAGGCTGTGTCCAGCTTTCTTGCAGTAACAAATAGTGACATATTGATGGTCTGTGGGATTCCGACCATAGGAGTACCTCACATGCAAAACTGTAGGTGCAGCCAGCTTCAAACCATGAACACCATCAGCCATGCTAATGCACTGAGCCCATTAAGCCACACAAGCCACCATAAAGTGCAGTTTAATTCCTGACACTATGAACATTAGAAAGACATACACTTTGACCCCTGCATATTGAGGAACTAGAACATGTCACCAGGTTGTTTGGGACAGCCTTGAGATTGTGTGGTCTGCTGCTATAACCTTACAAACATACTGTTACTACAGTTGTATTGAAACATGGCTGTGTTGGAGGGGTAGGGGACTCCAGCATTGACAGTCAAGTGTCTGTCCTATAACCCTGCTGTTTCACATTTCCCTCACATACTGCAATGGGTTTTGCTGCCTTGTGGCCTACTGCATATTATGGGGCAGCCAGTATTGGACAGAGAGTTCCTGTTGTCCCACATAGCTGTTAGTTCTCTGCAGGTAGCCCAATAACCCACTCTATTCCCTTGCATACATGAAGCAGGTCCACACATATGCTACCATAGTCTAGTACCCCCATACATTTATTGTGAAGAAGAGTGCCCTACCTTGTGAATGCAGCAGTTGAGACAGCAGTGCTTCAGGGCTGACTCTGTATGATGCATGCAGTACACAGCCAATACATAGTAAGGTACAGGTTGTGTGGTGTGGCTGGCATCCTTTTTACTATGTATGTGAGTTGGAGTGAGGTGTCAGTCCGTAGGACCCCAGGTTGCCAGTGTATGTGCTATGCATTGCCTCTTTGCCAAGGCCAGGGCATACTGGGCATCCCTACGTCTGCCTACAGGCACAGGCTCAAGGGGTTCCTCCTCTGAGTTCCCCTGTGGGTGTGGCTGTGGGGACCTTGGCACTGATGGAGAGCTGTGTGTCCCTTCCCCGTGATTATCCTGCCACAGCTGTTTCCACAGGATCATACTGTGTAGCATGGCACATGCTGAGAACATCTGTGCACTTGTGGCTGGAGAATACTGCAGGGCTCCACCAGATATATCAAGGCAGTGGAACCATGACTTGAGCAGCCCAAACACATGCTCTATGATGTGCCTAGTTTGTGTGTGTGCCTCATTATGATGTTCTTCAGTACGTGCGTGTGTGCATTTCTGATGAGTGTCTTCATCCACGGTTCCTGTGCGTAGCGCCAGCATCTCCCAGTAGATGGCCATACGGGATATCCCTCCTGCCAAACATGCGGTATAGCTGTGATGCATGCCAGATATGGGAGTCATGATAACTGCCAGGGCTGCCAGCACACACACTCATGATAATGCCCTGGGCATTGCACATGATCTGGCAGTTGATGGAGTGATACCCCTTGCAGTTGACATAGACTCTACCCTCCTCACCGGTGGTGCTTTGATGTGGCCATGAGTGCAGTCTATGGCACCCAGTACCTCAGGATAGTGTGCTACATGGTGGAAGAGATGCATACTGCTGGTCCTGTCCTCAGGGGTGGCGGGGTAAATAAATGTGCTCACTGACATGTGTTTGCATGGCAGCCAGGAAATGGTGGAGTATACTGGATGCAGATGCCTGTGAGACCCCCATCATGTCCCCAGTTGGTCTTTGAAAAGTACCTGTAGCTAGTATTCTAAGGGCTACACATACCTTTCCTTCCACTGGGATGGGTTCTCTTCTGTTGGCTGTGGGTGTAAGTTGAGGGCTCATTGAGTTGTTGTAGTATGTCCCTGCCCACCCTGTAGCACTCTACAATCTCCAGCTCAAGTAGCTCCTGGGAGGTTACCCTGGGCCTGAACAGTCTTCTCCTTTGCAGTCTAGGCCTATTGTCAGCAGCAGTATCAGCACTGCCCTCAGCCTCTAGCACATACAGATATAGCAGAGCAGCAGCAGCCCCTATCCTTCTGTCAGTTAAAAGTCTAGGTCTATACTACAATGGTGCAGAGTATGGGTGAAAAATCAGATTGGATGGTATATGCATACTTTATAGCGGTGTGCTGCTGATGCTACCTGTGTGACTGGCTATCTATAATGCATTCCACCTGCCAGGTATATCATAGGTTCATAGGTTCATAGGTGTGTACTAGGCTAATGGCCCTGGGGCCTTTACAAGCCTGGCCCATAGAAGTGCCCTGGCATTGTGCCGCCCATCGTTAGCTCCCAGTGCCTCTGTCAAGTAGAGCCACTGGAGTGATTCCCAGGGTGAACTTTCTATTTCCCATCCACTCATCAAGATTTATCTTGAAGAGGGCTAGTGAGATGCTCTGCTTGACATGTATGGAAAGTCTATTCCATGGGCATGGGCAGTCTCTGGGTTATGAACCTGTCCCTCCAAAATGTTCTGTTGATTGTAGTAATGAGGTTGAGGTCTCTGGAGTGTGTGGTGCAGAGGGATTGGGATTTCTTTAGATATAGCATTTCTAACAGAGCTGAGGCAGACATGGCTTTGTAATTCAAGCAGAGATCACCTCTTAGTAGACAATATGAGACCAGAGAATAGCTGGAGTTTTTTGAGTCTGTCCATGTAGGGCATGTTTAAGGCCTAAGATCCTCTTCATGAGGTACTTTTGTGGCCTCGCCAGCTGTTACAGGTGTCTAGTGAGGTACATGCCAAATGGGGAATTATACTCTATGATTGGTCTAATGAGGGAAGAGTAGAGAGAAATGATGACCTCTTTCTTCCTGGATGCAAAACCCTTGGTAATGAGATGTGCTACATAGAAGGACTTTCTGACCACAGTGGCAATGTGGTGGTCGAGGGAGAGGTTGCTTTCCCTGTGTCCCTAGATCTCTTATAATGCCTTCAGTGTTCAGTGGGCTCCGATCGATGTGGTAATTAGTGGGAACTGATTTTTTGCCAAAGGGGATGACGACTCATTTTTTGGCATTAAGCTTAAGGCCATGGTTTCGACACCAATTATTGGTCTCAGTGAGACCTTTCTGTAGGATATCTGCATCACTTGGGGAGTTAATAATGGCTCCCAGCTTGCAGTCGTCTGTGAATGTTGTCAGCCAGAGTCCCTCCATGTTGGCTTGGACTTCTGAGAAGTAGATGGCAAACAGGAGAGGACCCAGGACTGATCACTGTGGGACTCCACTCGTGACTGGCAGTCTGACTTGGAGTCCGCTACTTTCACAATGTGTGTTCTGTCTGTGAGCCAATTTGCAACCCACCTAACAATATAGGGGTTGATGCCTAGTCTGGTGAGTTTATCAATAATTCCTGAGTGAGGAATGATATCAAAGGCTTTGGCCAGCTTCGAGGTAGGCTGTATGAACTGCCTTACCTTCATCCACCGCTCTGGTGACCGACTCAAAGAAGTCAACCAGGTTGAGGAGGCATGATCTACCTTTCACAAAACCAAATTGCGTGGGATCTAGAGTTTGGAGATTCCCTATATCCTTGTTAATTAGGTCCATAATGATGCACATCATAGCCTTACATATCAGAATCATCAGGCTAATGGGGAGATCATTTCCAGGGTCTGTAGTCGCTCCTCCTTTATGGAGAGGGATGAATGTAGCTCTGTGCCATTCCATAGTGCCTGATGTGAGGCTGTGAGTGAACAGAGCACACAGATGTGGTTCCAGTTCACTTTGTAATCCATGTAGAACACAGCCAGGGATATTGTCGGGTCTCATTGAAGCTGTATTCTTGGCCTTAGACAATGCAGCTTTAACCTCTGCTGCAGTAATGCAGGGTGCCTGGCATTCTTCTGATATTGAGATTGGTACTTTAGGGAGGGAGAGTGGGGTAAAGTTGGCACTAAATCTGTCAGCCAGTATGTTGGCAATATCTGTTGGCTCAGTATAGGAGGTACCATTGTGCAGTAACTCAAAGCAAATCTGGGTATTGCCATGGAGATTCTTGATATAACTAAAAAAAGTCTCTGTGGTTGTTTTTAGTGTTTGCAGCAATTCTACCTTCATAACTGGCATTGGAGGTTTTGATGAGGGATTTCAACTTTTTGTTGAAGCTAATAAGGGTATTTTTCCAATCTTGGGACTTCACCTTTTTCTGCAACAGTTTCTTCCTTCTGTTGTAGAGTTTATTAATGGCAGGGGACCACCAGACTGGCTTCATTTTTTTGGAGGAGAGCGTCTTGGTTCTGTTGGGTATGGCTAGTTCCATGCATTTATGTACGTGTTCATACAGTGCATTGGTGTATGATTAGCAGTCATGCATCTATTTTCCATTGACATGGGTGCCATGAAGTTAGCCACCTCTGTTTTTAGGAGTCCAAAGTCAGCTTTGGAGAAGTTTTTCATTGAGGGGTTTGAATGGCCCAGTGTCAGTGTAACAGGGTTTATTAGTAATTTATACATGATTGGCTTTCCCAGGCTATTTCCTTTTTTTTTTTAAATGCTTTCCCTGCTAAGCACTATGGCGCAGCGTGCAAACCCATGGTGCTTGTGTAAACATTGTTCAGCAGTTTGGTCACACCCCCATGTATGGGCACACTCAGCATATTTTAAACCAGCTGAAACATGTATCCCAGCAGCACTGGACACACCCCCTTGCTTAGCTGAGCAGCTCACTCCACAAACAGGCACTGCTGAGCTCCAATCCGCTTAAGTATACAGTGACACACCACCTTTTCATGTCAGCTAGTTGTTCTGCAAACACCAACACAGTTCTGGGGCTACACAGGTTTTATCTGGGGACACAGTGCCCATTTTTGCTATTCAGTAACCCCAGCTCATTTGCATACATATTCTTGCACATAACCTGGATACTTCACTATTCTAGAGCTGCCTCCTTAGCAACCACTGACATCTAACATTGTACATATTGCATGCAGGGCCCTATAAAGTATTATTCTCACATTTGTCTTATTTTTAGTTTTTAAACATTTTTTTTTTTTTTTGCATTACAGCATGTTTGTGCATTGCTGTGCACCATGCAAACGTAATATGGGTATTAAAAAAATATTGTTTTTTATTATTTTGCATTAGTTTTTGGACTCACAGGGCATAGTTTTGCACTTATCTGTGCCTACTATGACAATTCTGACCCTCTAAGTGGGCCTTTATAGCCTCTGTTCAATTTTTACATTTCTGTACATGGACATTTTCCGTGTACACTTCTAACGCAACCACGGGTTCTGCACAGATGTCTGCCTGCTTCCTGGATCACAAAACACCCTCATTTGCATGCATTTCACCTGCTTATCAGGTTATTTGCATGCCATGGACACTTCCGTGTCCACATGCTCATGCACCCCCCTCTGCAATGTTTATTGGATCGCACTGCTGATAGATTCCGTGTTAACTCCATGCCACTCTGCCTACACAGAAAATCACCCCATGAAGGCTTTATTGAATTCCCACCATTATTTATCTCTTTATCTCTCTTAAGTCTGTTTACTATCATCTACAGTGTATTAGCCATGACAAAATAATGTGTTTTGTAAACAGTCAAAGCATATTTCACTTTTGAGGAGGGATCTATTTTATGTCAGTCTACTCAAAAGCAATTTATTTACCCTAGTGTTTAAATGGAAAGTATAAAAGAAAAATATTCAGTACTACATTTAATAAGTGAAAAAAGACGGCAGGGGGATGTCTAGCTTTTCCATATACTTAAATGTTGAAAGTCATCCACTAAAAGTAGCATAATGCAGAAACACTTGAAGTTTTTTTTTTCCTGTATCAGTGTGACTATCTGCGACTGACCAGTCTTTGCTTTCTGTTCCTGCAACATCTCCAGACTGGGCATCTACCAGTCTCACCTTACTAGAGGATCTAGACAAGATGCATCTAAAGACAATATGCCATTGGGCAACGTTTTGGTGCATTCTGTAGGAAACTCATATGGAAGTCCAGTTGAAACTGTACAGCAAATGAAAGAACAGGAAACAGTGCAGCTCTTAGACAGATAATACTGCTACAGGATAAAACAATGGTTCCCCATATGAAGAAGCAGCACCTGGAGCAGGCTGCATCTGAAGAGCATATGTCACAGAAAAATGTCCTGGAACCTTCTGTATAAAACTCACGAGAAACAAATAAGATGTTCTCAGACCATAAGAAAATGATCTAAGGGAAGACCTACATGATTTAATAGAGATAGATAGACATAGTAAGATAAATGAAAAAAAAAACAGTTTACATAAAGTAAATAATACCCAAACTGTCAGGATACTGGCAAAACAGATGGACACAGTAATCTGGACTATAAGGAAAAAGCCATATGAAATAGCCAAAATAAATAGGATATACTACTATGCAGCTAAACTAATAACAACTAAAGTATTACCACAAAAATGTAGAGTAACAAAGGAAAGGAAAGGAACAAACAGAATGCCAAAGTGGAAATGGTGACACAAGAAAACTTCAGAGAAACTAAGACATGCAGTATCACTGTTAGAAGAATACAGAAAAGAAAACAGATCATCAAAAATCCTTAGATAAGATAGCTATAGTAAAAATAACACACATTATCAAAACAAACCAACATGTATCATCTATTATTTCCAATAATAAACTAAAAAAATATCAGCACAAGCATGAAAACACAGAATGTATACAGAGAAATATAAAGGAGAATTATAAAATAAGGAATTAATTGTTGACCCAGCAAGGTGTTATAGAGAACTGGGAAATGAAATAAAAGGAATAGAAACACTGCCAAAAAAGTATTGGGTACATTTTGGAGAAATATCTATGAATACCCTGTGTTGGATAGAACAAAGATACTGAATGAACAGAAGAATTAAAAGAAACAGTAAAAAGCTCTAATACAGACTTTATAGAATGGGATGAAATAACAGCCTGAGATATTGAGACAAAATTAAGAAAAGCCCCTAAATGGAAAACCTCAGGCCAAGATGCCGTACTAAACGTCTGACTAAAGTTATTAACATCTTTATACAATGATTTAGCCCTGAGTAAAAATTCCTTATATGCACATCCTTAACAGATTCCCAACTAGTTAACACAGGAAAAAATGATACTTGTCCTTAACACTGAATCTGCAAGCCATCCTAAGAACTACAGACCGTTAACCTGACTTATAACAGTATATAATTTGTATACTGGAACTTATGCAGAGTTTATAGCCATCTTTGTTTGTGTCTTTCAGCTTTTCCCGGTTAGGGGTCGCCACAGCGGAACTCCAGTCCGCTAATGATTGGCAGTTGATTTTTACGTACCGGCTTGCCAGGCCTGACGCACAACCTTCAAAGAAGGTACGCCCATTCACGAATGTCTCCATGCAGAAGACGCTCTAGCTGAGAATCGAACCAGACAGCGTCTTACTGTGAGGTGACAACGCTACCGCAGCACCACCACCTCGGGTCAGAGTTTATAGCCATCTAGGGGGGAAAAAAATCAGTCATAGCAATAGAACAAAAAGGTAACAAAATTTTTATAGGTTCATAGGTTCATAGATTAATACTAAGCTAACTGCCCTTGCGAGCCATTTTAAGCCTAGCCAATTATCCCTTGTGAGACTCAAACCCTGCACCTTGTGTTTAACCATTAGGCCACCCTTTATTTTATTTCACATTTGTTTACCAGGAAGTCCAACTGGGTCATAGAAAACCCATTTTCAGTGAAGGCCCAGGGAGAAAAGCTCCATAAGACAAAAAGTTTTTTATATGAACAATATGCGAACAATATTAGACAAATAGGCTTAGTGTAGTAGTATTAACATAAGCATTCTCGTAACAGTGAGTAATATATACACCAAAACAGTAGTACAAATATAACACATGGTATAGACATAGGCTAGTTGCAGTGTATTTTTGATTTAGTCTGTGCTAGTCACAGCATTATATATTGGCATAGTTGTTAGGAAGATGTAAAGTGGTTGAGATGGATGTTAGTAGTAGGAACAGGGGAGTAGGAGATAGAATAAGAGGGAATAGTAAGGTGGTTAAGGCAGGTAAAGTTCAGAGTAGCAATGGAGGGAGGTGGAGATGTGATGATATGGCTGGAGGAATTAGCCAGGGGTTGAGCAGGAGCATATCCAGAATTTAGAGAGGTGTTCCTTATGTGTGAACTTGAACGATATGTGTATGTGGTTGGATCTTAAGTGTTCCAGATTTCAGTTATGGAGAAGGAGTATAGGCTATCTCTGGCTAATTTCATGGCATGATGCTCTTGTAGAAGCTGTTAGTTTTCAGACCTAAGAGATCTGCCTGGCATGTAGGAGTGGAAGATTATGTTTAAGACAGGGCGGGCCATGGGTCTATGTATGATTTTATGTGCTGTGTTGAGTTGGATGAAGGTAAGATGATATGGAAGTTCAAGGCAATTTAGATTGTGTATGGAGCAATTTAGAAAGTCTTATGAGACAAAAAATCATTTGTTGCTTAATAAAGCCATAAAAGACAGTTGCAAAATGGGGAAGAATCTAAGAATGTCATGGAGAGATTGGGGAAAAAAAGTATTTGACAGTATCCCACTTTCATGGATAATGGAATGCTTACAGATGTACACAGTATACCCTACATTGATCAATTACATTACAGTAACTATGAAACGGTGGCAAACTATCTTGTAGCTAAGCCAAAGGGCAAGTTATTATCCCAGGGATAAAAACTCAAAGGGGGCAGTATTTCAGTGTGATTCTTTGTCACCACTGAAGTTTTATCGTTCTCATAACCCATTAAGCTGTCTACATAATATATTAAGCTATGGTTACAGCTTAACTCCCAGAAACCAACATTATTTAAAGACATCTAATCTACTTTTTTTGTGGATGATTTAAAATTGTATAGTTCATCAAATGAAGATCTAAAAGAACAATTGCAAATGGTTAAAACTTTCTCAGATGATATAATAATGACATTTGGCCTTGATAAATGTGCAAAAGCAGCATTTATAAAAGGAACTGCAACACCAACAAAATACCAGCCTGGGACAGGAATTTGGTATAACTGAATTTGAGCAGGGTGTAGTGTATAAATATTTAGGAATAGATGAAGGGTCAACAATAAAACATGAGCAAATAAGAACAAAGCTTAGTAGGCAATACTTCAGAATACTAAAGCTAATATTGATAATTGCCTTGATGCCTACAAATAAAGTCCAAGCTATAAACCAATTTGCTATTCCTGTTCCAACATACAGCTTTGGTGTAACTGACTGACTTCAAACAGCATTGAATCAGCTGGACAAGAAAACAAGGAAAATGCTTCATACTTATCAAATGATATATACAGACCAGAGCATACCAAGATTATATATCCCTTGGTTGGAAGTATATATCTCAACGGCCCAGATTTTCACAGAATGTCCAGATTTTTGCCTCATTTTTATGGTCTGTTCTGCATAAAATTTGTGGTTTTCTAGAAAATCATTGAGGATTGAAGTCACTAAATAATGACAGACACTTGAGTTTCAGACTTCATATTCTTCAGAAAATGCATGCTAATACAAACCCTGTTATTCTAGCAATTTTCTAAGTTTATAAGAGCAATATTAAAAATCTGTCCCTATTTTGGGCTTTTCTCCTCTCATTAATTTAAGCTTTGCCTAGATTTTGTGGACTAAAAAGTTGAGAGGTGTGTTTGGAAGGAGGTATGGACCTCCTCAAAATCAACTGCATGTGTAGGTTTGTATGCTGTTGTCTACAAACTGACCACAACCATGCATATTGTGTACAGTTACATATGCAAAATATGACAAAAACAAAATAGGTTGGCACTCCATTCTAGACTCCAAGGAGAAAAAATGGGTTGTTAAGCTAGGTGGATTATTTCCACCTGGATTGAATGAGCAATTTTAAACAACTAATGGGTGTTTGTGTTTAATTGATTTTCAGATATATAAAACAGTATTGCATTGATTTTATTTTCACACTGATGAAGGCTGTGTGTTTTACCAGCCAAAACCAGTCTGGGTATTTGTTTTTGATGCTGCATTAATTATTAAATCAGCACAGTTTCATGGTTTGCCGGCTCATTGTTTTCTTATGCATCTGATTTTGTGGAGCCGTGCAATTGCCTTTTGGGCAGGAGGATTTTTTTTGCGATGACATGACTTTATCAGATGGTGTTAGATACAACACTGCCTGCCTTTCTATCTACAGCAGAGTAATTCCTGTGAGTTCCTTTGCAGTCATGTTTGCTGAGTAAGAGCTTTAAAAGTTTTTTTGAAAATCGTTTTACATTCAGAGATAAAATGAAAGGGATGTTTCTGCACACTTTATTTACCCAATATTTATACATAGCACAAGTAGTACTGACAAGCATTGCACATACATGCAAGGCTGGTTTTAGTATTTTGTGAGTCCCCAGCAAGTGCTATGATGGGGCCCTGGACTTTTCCAGCATAAGAATCATCCTCCATCCTGTCCCTGCTATCCCTCCTATCAAATAGAAGAATGGGACACAGCGTATTGTATGTGTATTTTAGCAGCAGCCACTAATGGCAGAAATCTGTGAAATTAGTGCAGCAGAACTCTTTATTCAGCTCATCATAGCAATTTAGGGGTATGTGTGTCTCTGTTCAGAAATCTTATTGCTTCCTGCCAGTCCACTCTGTTTCAGAAATCTCATAGCAGCTCCGTATCTCTATTTATTTAAGCAAGCAGCAAAGCACCTCCGTGTTCAGCAGTGCTTGTGGTAGGGAATCTCATAGCTCTGTTTAAGCAAAGGCAGTTCCATTAAAAATCTCTATTTATTTGAATTTCATAGCTCCGTTTAAGCAAAGGCAGCTATTTATGGTGTGTGTGTGCTCCGTTAGAAAACTCTATTTATTTGAATCTCATAACTCCGTTTAAGCAAAGGCAGCTTGTGTGTGTGTGTGTGTGGTGCTCTATTTAAGCAAAGGCAGTTATTTATTGTGTGTGCTCCATTTAAGGAAAGGCAGCCATTTATTTTTGTGTGCTCCGTTTAAGCAAAGGCAGCTATTTATGGTGTATATGTCTGCTCTGTTTAAGGCTAGGTGATTTGGTTGTGTTGACTAATGTCACAAAATGGCATGGGTGCTTGCAGATATTAAGTGGGCTAAACACCTGGCCTATGCCAAGGACCCCTGCTAATGGTAGGAGTAGTGTTGTCTAGTGTGTGCCTGCCATAAAACCCAGTAGCCCTTGGTCTACATGCTGGCTGGTGTCCAGTCTCCCAGCTTGAGTTACCTGGGGTAGCTCTGTTGAGCAAAGCTGGACATAACACCAATCAACCTGCCAAACATGAACTAAGACTTGCTACACTCAATGTAGGTTCACTAACAGGATGCAGCTTGGAAGTGGATGGCATGATGGTTAAGTGGAGGCTGGACATCCTATGTATCCAGTAGACAAGATGCCAATTGGCTTGGGATCCAGATTCTACTACTCAGGAGGAGAGCAGGCAAGAAATGGTGTGGGAAATGTGGTAAGGGAGAGGCTTCAGGAGACAGCGAGGGATGTCATCAGAATAAATGACAGACTTGTGGCAATCAGACTCCAGCCTAATGACAGGGCAGTATTCACAATCTCAGCCTATGCCCCACAGCAGGGTTATGATAGTGAGAAAAAGAGTGCATTCAAACAGCACTTGCAGGACCTAATGGATAAAGCAGGACAACATTAATTGGTGTTAATAATGGGTGACTTGAACGCATATATCAGAATAGACAAAACAGGCTATGAGGACTGCCTGGGTCCACATGACTGGGGAAACAGGAATAAAGAAGGAGAGATCATTCTAGACTTCTGTCTGGCAAATGGCTTGATAGTAGCCAACACACAGTTCAGAAAGAGAGACAGTCAGAAGATCACATACAAGAGCAGCCAACATGCAAGTCAGGTAGACTTCCTCCTACTAAGGAAAGGACACTGGGGTAAAATCAGCAATTGCAAAGTCATCCCCAGTGAAACAGTTGGTCCACAGCATAAACCACTGGTTGCCACAATCAGCTGCAAGCAGTGGTCAGAGAAGGCTGTAAGGTCAGCAGAGACCAGGCTAAAGACCTGGAAATTGACTGGAAAGAAAGCACAACAGCTCAAGGAATTACTCAAGGCAATAGCACATTAAGAAGAAGAGGAAATAGATGGATTTGAAGAAGAATGGCAGTGCCTCAAAATAGCATGTGTTAGGACTACA
The DNA here is from genome assembly GCF_019279795.1 of Protopterus annectens. NCBI lineage: Eukaryota > Metazoa > Chordata > Ceratodontiformes > Protopteridae > Protopterus > Protopterus annectens. The sequence goes on along the minus strand of NC_056735.1, from coordinate 739,262,028 downwards.
TAACAGATATGTGGCAGAGTCATGTATGGAAATAATATACATGAGAAAAGATTTTGGGGGAATTCAGAAGTCCAGGTAGTCATCAAAAGAAAGAAGGAGTGCACAAAAAATGACAGATAGAAAAGATGGACTGCATTAAGAAGGAATACTGGTTTGCTAACAAGGAAACTAAGAAAGGAGTTACAATAGCAAAAAACAAGACATCAGAGACACTATCATCTTCTGGAAAGTAAATCAGTAGATGGCACAAAGAAACTATATCAGGTTGCAAGGCAAACACAGAAAGATAAAGAAAATAGTCAGACACTTCATAAGGGATGACAACAACAATCTGCTCTCCAGTCCACAGGACAAAAAAGGCAGATGAAAGGAGTACTTCCAGTAACTTCTGAATGAAGAAAACCCCACAGAAGCTGTACTGCCCCAGACACAGCCTACAAAGAGGGAAGAGGAGGAGCCCACCATAGAAAAAGTAAGTACAGCACTAAGGAAAATGAAGTCAGTGAAAGCAGCAAAGTCAAATGAGGTCACAGCACATATGATAAAGATGCTGAGTGAGATAGGAGAGAAATGGCTCCTGAGGTTACTCATAGCAGTGTGGAGAGAAAGGTGCATCCCAGATGACTGAAGAATTAGCAAACTAGTGACATTGTTTAAGAGCAAACAGGACATTCACAACTGTGGGCAGTAGAGGGGTATCATACTCCTGTCACATGAAAGTTCTGGAGAGTGTAATTGATAAATGAATATGCAGAGTAATAGAAAGGAAGATGGGAGATGAGCAGTTCAGATTTAGATCAGGATGCAGCACAACTGACCTAATATATGTAGTGAGACATATAGTTGAGAAAAAAGCTAGAAATGAGGAAATAGTCCATCTGGAAATTCCTAGATGTGGAGAAAACATATGACAAGATCATAAGAAAGCTGAATTGGGCAGTCCTGCAGTGGTTCAGAGTCTCACAAACATTGGTAGAATTAGTGCAAGCTATGTATAAGGACCCAATGACTCAAGTACAAACAGTGTTTGGTCTCACAGAGGGGATCCCAGTGAGAGTGGGTGTGCATCAGGGTTCGGCTCTGAGCCCACTGCTATTCATGCTGGTAATAGACTATATTAGCAAACAGGTCGGAGGGGACAGATCAACAAAGTTGCTGTATGCAGATGATGTGGCATTACAGGCAGACTCTGAGCAAGAACATCAGTGAAGGATAGGTGAACCAAATGCAAAACTGAAGGCATATAGGATGAAACTGAGTACAGATAAGACAGTTGTAATGGCAGCAAAGGGTGGAGTTAAGAAGAAGATGAGAACTGAGATAGAAGGGAAAACAGTGGGACATTTTAACAGCTTCAAGTATCTCGGAGGGGTGGTTGAGAAGGGAAGTCTGAATGAGGTGGTCAAAGCTAGAGTCAGATGGGCTGCAGCCAACTGGCTCAGAGTGTCGGGTGTAGTATATGACAGAAGAATACCAAATTAGCTGAAAAGCAAGTTGTAGAAAACACACTGGTTCAACTAGTACAACTATATGGTACAGAAACCTGGGCAGCAAAGGCAAAACAGTTGAGGAAACTAGAGGTGATGGAGATGAAGTGCCTAAAATGTGTGGTAGGGTGCACACAGTGGGACAGGTGAAGAAATGAGGACATAGCAGCAGAAGCCAAAGTAGCTCCAACTGCAGAAAATATCAAAGGAACAGATTATGGTGGTTTGGGTACACATGCAGAAAAGCAGAAGACAATCTAGTGAAGAAGATTTGGAACAGACTGGAAGAACATAAGAGGAAACAAAGGTGTCCAGCAAAGATGTGGATGGATTGTGTGAGGGGAAGACCTGTGATAATCAGGCATGAGTGTCAAAAAAGGCAGGAGAGTAGCATTGAACAGAGAGAGATAGTGACACTTGACATGACATCCTGACCTCGTGTAGAAATGGGAAAAAAAGCATTGATGATGATATATCACATATGTACTTCACAGTCTTAAATGGCTATCAGCAAGGCATGCAGCACACATACTCCAGCATGCATGCATATACATGTCTCCTGTCATACACTTCATAGAGTACTATGACTAACCTACTACTCCATATTTATGTATCAGTCATGACACAAATATACCACACACGCAGTTAAACAGTAACCAGGTAGCTGTAGAAACATGCAACAGAATTTTCACACTGTATCTATATTTGCTGTCATTGCTTGATGCAGCCTTCCTGTGTTATGGGATGTGTGCAACTACATATGACAGTTACCTGAAAAATATATACACAAGGCGCATACATGAAGTGGTGTTTGCATATGTACCATGCTGCATTTAATGTATGTCTGAACTACAGTATTACAGTGTTGGCACAGTTACATTATGCCTTCATTTTGTTAGTGTTTACTAATTATCAAGTGTATCCACCCATCTGCACACTGCTTATACCATGTCTGCATATTGTTGCAAGAAGAGGATTGAGACAGAATATCTGCACCCCATACATGCACGAGCATGCATGTGCCTGTGCATGAGCGTGCGTGCACACACACACACACACACACACACACACACACACACACACACACACACACACACACACACACACACAGCATGTCTGCAGTATTCATAGCACACCTGACAACCTGGTACTTTTAATGCTGAGACTGACATGTCTCTATACTATCTACATCATATGTTGCTATATACATCTCTCTGCTTGGTTTGGCCATGAGCCATCTGTTGCAGATTGTTACATATTTGTGTGCATGTATGATATTCCTCATGTACAGTTCACAGACAATCATGTGCCTGTCTTGTGTTGTAGTGATTTACACACATTTATGGGTTTATATGTTGTTCTGTGTATAAGTTTGCCTGTATGGTATGTCATGACTCAAAATTCTGAGCCAGGTTTTGCCAGGTTACCCAATATTCCACATGGGGCCACAACCTTCATTGCTTATGCCTTCTCGGTATCTCACTCATGTCCTCCTTAGCATATTCTGAAGCCTGCAGTTTTTCCTCTTCAGAAGCCTGATGTTCTTGAGATAGATCACCTCTGCCTAGGATAGGCCGATCACTGTGCTTGGGTGTTATTGTATTATACAACATGGCACACACAGTGACCATCTGCACAGCCTTTTCTGGTACATACTGCAGTGCACCCTAGATCTATCCAGGCACCTGAATCTGGTTTTCAGTATGCCAGAAATCCCCTCAATGGTGATATGTGTCATTGTGTGTACTTTATTAAATGCATCTTTAGTAAGCATGGATGGGGTCCTGAATGGTGTCATGAGCCAATGCTCCAGTAGATAGCCACAGTCACCTGTTAGTATTGCTAACAGCATACAACAGTAATGAGTCATCAAATAGTAGTAAACTGCACTGGCATATTGCTGTAGTGTTATAGCTACCTAGTAGGAGCCTCTCAGTGATATCTTCATCCCTGAATATTGCCAGTAGGGCACTTCCCCTCTATACTGAGGCATCATTAACACTACTGGTGTGTGTTGTGATAAGGTTACTGATGACGCCATCTGCCTAATGCAGTACCTGACAATATGAGGTTCACCCCTTCTGGTTGTAGTACAGTTCAGTACCCATACCAGTTTGAGTATTTATTGGCACATGGGTATAATCTATGCATTAAAGGCATTGGAGAAACTGACAATGGCACATTGTCATTCCATGGTGGTCTGCTCTTCTTGTGTTGTATTCAAAAAGTGGATGCACTTATATTCCTCACAGCACATGACTGTCAGGAACTGTCCTAAAATGCAACTAGCAGTTATCGGGGGCACCCTTACGGTATAACCAATGTGCCACTGGAATTTCCCAGAGGCCAGTGTACCAAGGCTCGGGTACCTTAGTTTCTACTCAGACTGAGTTATACCAATAACTGTGTGAGGATATATGAGGCTCACATATCCCACACAAAGCCTGCACCAGTTCTCTGTCTACTCTATTCCTTACTATAATTTCATGGTCAAAGAGCTGACTTAACTGCAGCATTGCTCACCTCTTCACTAGCTGTCATCTAGGAATAAGAATCAATTGCAGGCCCTCCTCTAACACTCCCTCCACAAAGGAAAGCATTTGCTTATCTGCTGAAAGAGTATGCCTTCACAGAATATCAGATTAAATATAATGGCATGTGCCACCATTATGTTTTGTTGCTTTTTATTTCCATATGACACACACTTTATTTTTCTGAAAAGTGCACAGGTCAGAGGACCTTGCAATTATACAACACTAGTCATATTACAAAATATGCTGAATTTATTTATGCTCTGGAATTACCTCTGTAATATTTCTACTGATAACCCTCACCAGCATGCCACACTTAGTGTAACTTTCTTGTCAAATCCAGCCTTAAATATCATTGATGACATTCCTAAGTAAATTGTAGAATTCATTTTGAGCTTAGTTATAAGAATACAACCAACTAAACATTTTGTACTAGGTCATTATTGTGCACATAGAGTATAACTAAAAAATGACTTCAAAAGGAACAACAAATGCAGTATAGCAAGAAGCAACACTTTTGCTCCAGTAAGTCTGTGTCCTCTAGCCAGGGCCTCTTAGGGTTCTGCTAAATCCCATAAATATGCATTTATATCCATGGCTGAAGCACAGCATTATACAATCCAAGGGGAAAACATACAGAATAGTTGAATGCTACTGTCTCCAGCATAATTAAATGATATTTCAATAACCTCTTCCATTGTGTCTTCTGTTATATTACCAAACCATAGTGACCTGCAAAAGCCACACAGAGAACAAATATAACTCACATCCAAATATCCCATATCCATTAGGTCAGAGCTAGAACAGTCTTAATACTGAATAACTAAAACAGCAGCAGGAAAAATGAAAAAAAAATAGGCATTAGCATTACCAAACACTACAGGTAAACTATATAAATAAGTTGTGCGTCTTTTCAAGGTAGTCAAATGCCTTTTTCTTGGACATTGGCATGCACTCCAAAAAAGCAGTGAATAATTTACCGGCTAAACTGGCAAGCCGTTCCCAAATATAATAACTCTACATCTCTCATCAATGTGGTGTTTATACCAGTTTTACTGTGCATCTTTCTTATTATCAGATCACAGGAACAAGGGGCACAGGAGCTGTGAGGTAATATAGGTGAGAGCAGACAGCACTCAGCATCCCCTTTTCCTTAGAAGAATAATGTGTGGTGTGTGTGTGTGTGTGTGTGTGTGTGTGTGTGTGTGTGTGTGTGTGTGTAGCTCTAAGATTAAGGCATGAAACAGTATCTGTTCATCGAATATAATCCCTAGTTTACAAAAACTTGTAAAATATTTAAGGCTGCAGCTTCTAAATCAGTATGTCTTTGTCACAGATTTCTTAGAGAATGTCTCTGAAGTGCATTTTCTTGACAATTTTTTTACCTTAAATAAAACTTACCAGGGTCATCTCCCTTAGAGACCACTGCTCTTTTGTGCACTTCATTTTTGTTAACCTTCTGGTTACTCTCTGTCACTAATATTACTCAAATGGACACCAAAAATGTTAAACAAAATGCTAAACCTATTATGTTCATGTCTTCCCTCTAGGCAGCTGTAACACTCAGAACTATATTAAAACCAGAAACCTCTGTGGACATAGCATACCACAGTGAAATGCATTTCAAGTAATGCTATTTTCAGTGAGAAATGGATTCAGCTGGAGCTAAAATGATTCTGCACTCCCCACTTATTCTGCATCCTCTGGGAGTCTGCCTTCAGCTTTTATTAAAGGCATTGGATATGGTAGTCAGGGAAACATATTCAGCTTGCTCAAGATAACAGAGCTAGAGGGCATGTGTCACATAGTTAACATGATTCAAAGCAATGCACATTTTAAAGGGATGAAAATAGTTTTATTAGCTACAAAGCAGCATTTTTTGTATGGAGTTACTTTGTCTAGCAGTAGTATTAGTCTGTTGGCTAAAGCAGAAGATGGACAAGTGTTCAGGCATTTCACTGCCATAGACTGCAGTTTTACTATTTAAAACAGATCACTGTGGCAGTAAGGTATAGAAAATAACCATGACATTCAAGACAGATACATGTCAGACTGCTTACGACTAAGGTAATGATTCTTTAGAGCTGCTTATGTATTTATTTATGTCCCATAGCCGAATTTACTCCAGAAACTTGCTTAAATGCCACCTCCACTCATCTGGCCACATCACCTAATTTTGTCTATTTCTTCTTCCTGTCTCACTCTCACTTTAACTAAGCTATGCCCAAATCTCTCAATGTATGCGTCACTACACTGTTACAGTCTCTATTGAACATGCTTGTATATATAATTTTATATGATCTATGCATTTCTGGTCCTGTTACATCTTGAATACCATTGTATTCACCTAGACTTGCTTTGACTCAATTGTACATAAATAATTCTATATAATTGTTATGTATACTCCAAGCAGTCTTGTTTTTGTTAGAGCTGTAAAGACATTGCATTTCTTATATATGATCTGACTTTTTTTCTTCCTTGTGCTAAACCTTATGTTAGTTGTGTGTGATATGTGGTTAACAAATTCTAATAAATAAAATAGGTAGATAGACAGATAGATAGATAGATAGATAGATAGATAGATAGATAGATAGATAGAGAGATAGATAGATAGAGCCACACGCTCCAGGGATCTAAATCTTGTCATCACAATAAACAAAACATGCTGGAGGGATAGGTTCCTGACCCAGAGACTCCCCAGACTCTGGAAATGACTGCCCATACATGTCAAGCAGAGCACCTCTTTGGCCCTCTTCAAAAGGAACCTTGATGATTGGATGGGAGAAAGGAAATTCACCCCGGGGATCAAGTCAGTTGTCCTGCTAGACAGGGGTCCAGGGAAGTAAATAGTGTGGGAAAAACTAGCCAGGGAATAGTTATGGCTAGGCTTGTATAGGTCCTAGGGCCAATAGCCTAGTACCAACCTATGAACCTATCAACCTATATACTAACCTGTCTAACAGTCATTTATGGGTCTTAAAAAAGTTGTTTCTAGCTTTCCAATGCTAAGTTAAACCATAGCCTCTTCAACTGCTTCTTCCAATTAGTTATGTTAAACTGTATCTGACAAGTTATTGTTTCTACAAGTGTAGTGTCTTCTGTAAGGCTTACAATGTAAGGTACAGATATAGTCCAGGAAAACAGACTTCTCAAAAGTAACTGACACAAACCATACCAGCATTTGATTAGTCATCTCCTTCCCTTCACTTTCAGTTATACTTCCTTCATCTCTGCCAGAGCTCTTGCCCAAACAAGGGCAAATCTCAACATAATCAGGGACAAATCCAGAAATAATCGGGGACAATCAGGGACACTTTTAGAATATTAGTACTATTAACTTGAGACAGGATAAGCAAATGTGAAGTAACATGTATTTCTGAAGTAAAAGAATTTGATAACGCTAATTATTGTCATTATTTACGAAGTGTAATTCACCACCTTTCCTCCAAAAGTCACCAGTTTTAGGATTTTTAGGGATTAAGAGGGACAGAGCTAAAATTTGAGTCAAAATCAGGGATATCCCAGAAAATCAGGGACAGTTGAGAGGTATGATCTCTCGTAATATTAGTCTTCTGTTATATGTGAACTTTCATTAGACAATGCATGGTCTATGGCATACTTATCCAGTGGAACTCTAAAGGAAAGCAACATTTATTTATTTTATTTTATTTTATTTATTTACTGGCATTTGTTTACTGAGATAGTCCACTTGGCCAAGCAGAGCCCATTTTCAGTGGAGGCCCGGGAGAAAAGCTCCAAGAGAAACACATTTAGAATATACAAAACTCACAGGATAAACTTACTACAAAGTAGTTCATCTACAGTTTACATAGTAGCATGGGTAAACTTTATATCAGTTGCTTAACATACATATTTTTGCAGAGGTTCAAGCTTCTAATTGCATAAGCAGACTACTAGCAGCTAAGTTATAGAAGTTATAGGATATAAGAGAAAAAATGAGGAAAGTATAAGAAGAATGAGGGGAAATAAATGGGTAGTGTTAGAGTCAGAGTGTAGGAACAAGAGTAAAAAGGAACTAGAAATAGAGGCCTAGGGTGAATGTTGTTAATTGTAAACGGTAGAGAAAGAGAGGGTGGGTAGTAAGGTTATGTACTGAAAATGTACAGAGAGTAGAATGTTAGTTGAAACAGGAGATGATGAGAATGATAGGAGCATTCTAAACAAGTAGATTATGGAAGGAGGAGGCTTAGTACAATTACAGATCCAGGTGGAGTGGAGGTGATAACACAAAGCTGTTTTGAAGGAAACAGTGCTTTCGGTGGTACAAATGGCTAGAGAAAGGCTGTTCCAGGTTTTGGCTATTGCCCAGGAGTACAGTAGTTGACCAGCAGGTTGTTTGGGTTTATGCATTTGTTAGTGGTGTTGGTTTTCTGATCTTAGGGACCTATTGGGATAAATTTAGGGCAGGGCAGTCTTGAGATTTTGAAAGCATTTTGTGTGTAGTAGTTAGTTGGAAATGGGTGAGGTAATGTGGGAACTCAAGCCAGTTTAGTGTTTTTTGGGGGTGTGCAGTGGTGGGTGGAATGTCAGGTTTTTGTTGCAAACTTAGCTATTTTGTTACAGCATGTTTCTAATTTAGTTTTGAGTGAGGATTTGAGGTTTGTTAGTAAGTGGGTGCCGTAGACAAGAGAAGGAAATAGATAGGTGGAAGCAAGTATGTGTTCTGTAGGGAGAAAAGGAAATGTTTATACCTGTAAAAAAGGCCCAGTTTTTGGTGAGTCTTATTGATATTATGTTGGATGTGTAGGTCAAATTTTAAGCTTTCATCAATTAAGACTCCCAGCAGTTTGGTGTGGCTAACTAATTAATTTTTGTGTGGTTCAGGAAAAGTATGTTAAACTGAGATTTGTTGATGGCAGTATTTTCCTTTGGAGTGAATATTTTGCTTGGTTTTATTGGGGTTTAGGAACAGATGGTTGTTGTAGATGCTAATTGAGTGATGTGTTGTAGCTGTGATGCATTTTCAGTGGGCAAATAATAGTGGAGTCGTCTGCGTATTGTACAAGAGACCCCTGATGAAATGATGAGTGAAGGTTAGTGATAAAAATATTGAAAAGTAGAGGTCCTAATATAGAGTCTTGAGAAACACAGGTGGAATTGTGGATATATGGGGATATAGAGTGGTGCCATTTTACTGCCTGTTTTCTGTCAGACAGGTAGCTTTTGAACCATTTGAGTGATGGCATAGATAGTCTGGTGTTAGAAAGCTGGGAAAGAAGGAGTGAGTGAGAGATGGTATCACAGGCCTTAGATAAGTCCAGAAAGAGGATGGAGATAATCTTCCCAGAGTCACTGGCTTTATTGACTAAGTCCAAGAAGGATATTAGGGCAGTCGAAGTACTGTGGCCTGGTCTGAAGCCATGTTGGGTTTGAGAAAGGATTTGCTTTTTTTAAAAGGAAATGTAGAAGTTGCATGTGTACACATTTTTCTAGGAGTTTGAAGATGGGGGATAGAATAGCTATGGGGCAGAAGTTGAAGATATCGGTTGAGGTGCCACCTTTGTGGAGAGGTAGAATGTATGTTCTTTTCCAGAGGTTGGGGACACAGGATTCTTGGATGGATCTATTAATGGGTATGCAAATGGGGTAAGCAATAGCTTCTGTGGTGATTTTTAGGTACTCTGTGGGTAGACCGTCTCTGCATTGGAGCTGGGTATTAGTTTAAGAAGTAGTCTTTTCATGGTTGTGGTTGTGACCGTAGTGAGTGTGAATTCAGGCAAGGTACTGGTTGTAACTAAGTTTGTGTATGTGGGTGAGGGGGACTGGGACTACTACATGTGTTGAGAAAGAGTAGTTTGATCTGGGATGTATGGTGTAAGGATAGGTTGTGAGAAGCTGGCTGTAATATTAGCTATTATGTTTATGAAATAGGAGTTAAAGAGACTTGCTATTTGTTCTGGTGTTTTATCTAGGTGAGGATAGGGATTACTTTTTTGCCTGGGATTAGGAGAGAACCAGTGGAGGACCAGACTTTTTTAGGGTTTTGCTTGTGGTTTTTTGAAGCTCTAAGTAATATTCTTTCTTTTCTTTGGATACAAATCTTTTTACTTGATTACAAAGTTGTTTGAACTTTAATAGATCAGATTTGTTTTTATGTTTTTGCAAGAGCTTCCAGGTTTTATCCCTAGTTAGCATTAGCTCCTTTGTGTTTTTAGTTAACCATCCAGCATGAATAGTTTTTATTCTGTTTATTCGGGGGGGGAGGTGCAAGGCTGCCTAATATTTTTGGAAAGGTAGTGTTAAAATAGTACAGGGCATTGTCTAGAGGGAGAGTTTTTAGTTTATTTTAACTGATACTTTTCAGGATGTGGCTGAATGTGTGTGGGTTAAAGTTGGATAGGTTCCTAACATGCTTGAAGTGATGATTTTTCATGAAAGGGGGTGTAGTTTGAGTTACAAAGGCAGGAAGGTGATTACTTATTGTGTTAGGGAGGGTACTGGCTGATGAGATTTTAGTGGGGTCGGAGACTAGGATCCAGTCTAATATGGCACCTTCTTTAGTACTGTTATTATATCTGGTGGGGTGGTGATAAGTTGGGTAAAGTGAAACAGGTTTATATTAGTGGATGGAATTTTAGAACTAAAGTTTAACCAGTTGATGTTCACGTCACCGAGTATTATAGTTTTGTTTTTATGGTGCGGAAGACCCAAGATAATATTTCTTCCAGAATTGGTATATATTATTACTAGGGAGAATATATATAGGACTGTTATACAAAGATTTTGAGAACTGTTTATTTTTAGGAAGGAGAACAGCATTTTGGCATTGGAGAACTGGGGGATGTGACCACTAAATGGGAATAAGCTGAAAGTATTAGGGAATAGGATAGCCATGGCACCTCCTTTTTTTGGTTGGTTCTATCGACCCTTATTGTACTGTGGTTGGGTGGGAGGAATTCTAAATCATTTATATTTGGTTTTAACCAGGTCTCAGAAACAGCAAGGATATCTGTTTCATTATGTGCTAGACAGGCATGCAGATCAGTAGTTTTGTTGTGAATGCTTGGTAGGTTTATGGTAGTAATATGTAATGATTTAAGGCAGTTGGTTGCAATAGGGGATGTGGTGGCAATGGGACCAGGGTTGGGATGGATGTCACCACATTGGATTAATGTCAAGAAAATTTATGAGTGGGGTTGTGTGACAATGGATTGTTTAGAGCTGGTGATGTGGAGCAGAAAGGAGAGGATATAGCCTGAAAAGATAATAGAATAGTTTGTGGGGAGAATAAGTATTATGGAGCAAAGTAGTGGATTTATATGATACAGGCTAGAGTGTATTTCAGAGTAGCTTTCAGGTGGACTGTATAGGAAAGTGGTCACATATGTTTGTTTTGTGAATATTAATCTAGAGTTGAATTAGGGGAGTTGTAATCATAGGGCTAGTAGTAGTATAGCATGGGAAAGGAAGAGTATATTTGAAATGGAGGGAGCCATAGGGATTGGTAGTATTGCTACTAATGGGTGGAAGAGAGAGGCAGGAAGGGTTAAATCGGATAGGTTGATTTATGTCAAGAGGTGTAGCTAGGGGATATAAATGTACATGTAGTGGGGTAGGTGGGAAATGGGGGTAGGGTAAGGGAATGGAGTAAGCCCGAGCAAAGCAAGGGCAAACTGAGCAGGTTGTACCAACTCTAAAAGAAGGAGCTGTCAGGAACAATCAGTAAGATTTGCAATTAGTAAAATTTTATGCTGCAAATTCTGCCAAGAAAAATTAATGAAAGCTATGCTAAATTTAAGTTAGCAGAGGAAGAGGGCGATAGAATTATTAATCTGCTAAGGGAAAGAAGTGCAGATATGAGAAGAGAAGGCTATCGAGTTAGAGGGTAAAGTAGAAGACAAGACAAAAATTAGGTGACGTAGGTATGGGGAGCAAGGTAGAAATAAGAAGCAGAAAAAAGATAGCAGTAAATTACTTAGGTGTGTTGACAAGTAGAAGCAAGGTAATATAGAAAAAGAAGCAAAGGATCTAGACTAGTCAAGGGATGTAGTAGTATAGAGAGGGATCCAGAGGGCTAGGGCAGCTTAGTGACATGTAGCAGATGATCAAGGGCTATAAAGTTTATAAATTTCAATTAAAAAGGCACATTCATGGCTTAGTAGAATGGGAAGTAATAGCAGAGCTTAAACTTTTTGGGTGCAGAGACCAACAAGATTGCGGTTCATGCTGTAGAACTCGCAGAAGAGGATAGAACTGTTGTGTAGTAGAATTTAAGAAAAGGGAGAGTGACTAGAGGTAAGATTAAACTTGTACATGTATCAAAAAGTGCAATGTATACTTAAAAACAAGGTATAGTGACATAGTAGGAAAGAAAAGAAGGGAGAAGTTAAAAAAGAAATAAGTATGTGTAGCTTTCCGGATACATCTCTCTAAACATCTGATATCATTCATAAGCTAAAAATTTATACAGCTTATATAACTAAAGTAATGCATTCAACACAGCAGTTAAGAGTTATACATAACATTCAATTAATTGTCAGCCTAGCAGTGTAGTGTTCCACAATTATCTGAAAAGTTGCAATAATATTGAGCCAAGTTGTATCATACTACAATCTAAAAATAGTCATACAAATAAATCAGTCAATATTTGAATTGCGCTTCAAAAAACTGAATGGAGCTCAGATACTGCTATCTCACAGCAAAAATGTAATTTTATATTACACACATGATGCTATCAGTCAGCTTAACCTGAGTTCTGCATTACGATGTTTTCAAGAACAGCTACACAAACAATCAATTCAGCTTTTCTTTAAGTCAAATACAGGGTGGCAAATGAACAAAATGATGAGGTATTACAGTGAGGAGCTCAAGTACATGATAAGTAATGCAAATAAAAAAAATTATGCATTTAAGCAGTGATCTACCTCTATTATTTTTGTTGTTTTTTTTTTCTTTTGATATAGTTATTTCACTCAAACTGGTCCTTGGCCAATGTGGGCACATAGCCAGAATGTCAAGCCGGTGGTTTGGAGATGAAAATATAGGAGAGCATGGCAGGGAATGCTAAATCCAGCTTTTAAACTTGCAGGGCATGATGGGAAAAGACGGGAAGAGTAGCACAAAATCAATCATTTTATGATATGTAGCTAAGTGTTCCTGACTCTGAAAGAAGGAGTCATCAGAAACAATCAATAAGATTTGCAATTAGTAAAATGTTATGCTGTAAATTCTGCCAAGACAATTAATGAAAGTTATGCTAGACTTAAGTGAACAGAGGATGAGGGTACCAGAATTGTTAGTCTTCTAAGGGAAAGGGGTGCAGATATGAGTAGAAAAGGCTATTATGTTAGAGGGTAAAGTAGAAGACAAGAAAAAAATTAGGTTATGTAAGTATGAGGATTGAGGTGGAAATAGGAAGCAGAAGGTAGAATCAAGATAAGATAGAAAAAGAAGCAAAGGGGCTAGACTAGTCAAGGAATGTAGTAGAGTAGAAAGGGATGCAGAATGCTAGGGCAGTGTAGCAAAGTGCAGCAGATGACCAAGGGCTATAAAGTTTATAAAATTCAGTTTAAAAAGGCACAAACATGGCTTAGAAGGAGGGGAAGTGGTAGCAGAGCTTAAACGTTTTGGGTGCAGAAACCAACAAGATCATTATTTATGTGTAGAGCTTGCAGGGATGGATAGAACTGTTGCATAGTAGAATATGGCTTAGTAGGATGGGAAGTGGTAACAGAGCTTAAACTTTTTAGGTCAGAGATCAACAGGATCACAGTTCACGCATGGGTAGATTCATTGTACTTGCAAACAGCAATATAAATATTTTGTTCTTTGTTCAGTCTAATGGTTCTTGGAAGTTAAATGTAACCCACTAATTGTTGCCCTGTATGTCATCTGAAGAAAATGTGGAACTAATTCAAAGAATGAATGCATGAGGTCAATAGCATACTAAATAAAATGAGTGATGAACTTTTTATATTTGCTGCAGCTTAGCAACCATTTTTGATACCACATGAAATGCCTTTTGTGGACACAACAAAAGACAGACATTGCAGATGCCAGTTAGTGCAAACAAGCACCTAGATGTGAAGTTTCTCACATAGAATTTGGATCCTAGCCACTCCAGTGGTGTAGAGGGATAAAGCCCTGACTATCACCTAGCTAACCTGGGTTTGATTAATGGCTCATATGCCTAAAGGTGTGGCAGGGTGAGAAAGTATATGGGCTTTCCTTGCAGTGAGTCCTGATGAAGACTGGGGACGTTGCATAGAGGAGCACTGTCCAAGCAAGGAAAGGGTGGTGGGCCCAGCTGAACTGCAGTGGAGGTGGGGTGAACTGCCACATAACCCCATTGCACACCTGACCCTTTGATGGAACCATGAAGATCACAGTGGGCAATGGGAGTGATAGAGTAAGCATAAGTGTAAACTCCCCAGCTGATGTTGATGGCCAAGACCTCCTGGACACTGTTAAGGTCTGTGATCTAACCCAGATATAGCAAGTATGTTCTGGTGTATGAAGAACCTGGCAGAAGATGTGGAACACTTGGTAGGAAACCCATAGGATAATGCAAGAAAGCAAAAAAGTGCTACAAAACACATAGAATGGGTATCCTGACTGATAGATGTATCAACTCCTGATTCAGAGAAGTGTGCTAAGTTGACTATAGCAGCCATAGAGAACAGAAGAAAACCATAAAAGAAAAGTTTTTGCATGAGACTAAGCACCCTGAATTTCAACCCTCCTACAACTCTAAATATATCAACTCTAACATAGCTGAACTTAGGAAATAAGGAAAATCTCTTAAGATAACTGAACTTTGGAGGTAAGCAAAAAACTGTTGAGATATAGGGTCATAAGTTCATAGGTGTTTACTAGGCTAATGACCACAAGGACCTTTTTAAACCTAGCCATGCATCCCAAATCTCTGACAAGTTCTGATACCTTTGATAAGTGTAAGCAGGGGCTTGGGAGATAAAACATTTACAAGCTAGGGCCTGGGAGATGAAACATTTACAGGTTGCCTGTGTCCATTAGAGACTTAGGTTCCAAACCAGGGATGAATGTCCTGTTCCCCAGTCAATTTTGCAGGTTGCACTTGAATTGGGTTAAGGGGGAACTCTGCTTCACATGGATGGGGAGCCTATTCCAGAGACAGGGTAATCTCTGGGATACATGCCTGTCTCTCCAGCAGGTCCTATTTATATCACAGACAAGGTTTAAGTCTTTTGAATGGGTAATTCTGGTGCTGTTTGTTTTGTGGATATACAGAAGGTCCATTAGAGTGGGGTGCGACAATGCCCTGTATGTCAGGCATAGATCTCCCCTCAAAAGCCTGTAGGAGACAGAATACAGGGATAGAGCCTTGAGGCAGTCTGGATAGGACATTTTACTTAAGCCCTGTATTCTTTTAGTGAGGAACCTCTGTGGACGTTCCACTTGTTGGATATGCCTGGTTAGGTACATACCAAAGGGGGTATTGTACTCAATGATAGGTCTGATGAATGCTGAATACAGTGGAACAATGACTTCCTTGGACTTAGATGCCATACATTTGTTTATAAGTTGCTCAACATAGAAGGACTTTCTCACTACTGTAGACACATGATGGTCAAAGACTAGATTACTATCTATGTGTGTCCCTAAGTTCCTGATTACTGGGTCAACTCTAAGGGGTGTGTTGTCAATATGATAGTTACCAGGGGTGAATGACTTCCCTGAAGGATACTGTTATGCATTTCTTGGCATTTAGTTTTAGTCCATGGCTCTGACACCACTTGTTTGTCTGTGTCAGCCCCTCCTGGAGAACATTTGTGTTAGTGTGGGATTCAATGACAGCTCCTAATTTGCAATTAGTCAGGCACAGACCACTGACATTGGTCTTGACTTCAGAGAACTAAATGCCATAAAGGAGCAGTCCAAAAACTGATCCCTGAAGGACTCCCTTGTGACTGGCCTCTTTATAGAGGTGTACTCCCCGATTCTAACTTCCTGGTCCTGTCTTTGAGCCAGTTGGCTAGCCAGCAGGTGACATATGAGTTTGTACCTAAGTTTATGAGTTTGTCAACAATGCCCTAGTGGAGTATTGTGTCAAATGCCTTGGCCAGGTCAAGATAGCCAATGTGAACCATTTTGTTCTCATCCATTGCTTTGGTGACCTTTCAAAGAAGTCCACCAGGTTGAGTAGGCATGATCTGCCCTTGATGAAACCAAACTGGATTGGGTCAAGTGTCTGGAGGTTTACTATATCAATATTGATCATTTCTATGATAATTCTTTCCATGGCTTTACAGGTAAGACAATCGTGACTTTTGGGTCTGTAGTTTCCAGGGTCTGCAGATGGCCAACCTTTGTGCAGAGAGATGACTGTTGCTATTCTCCATTTATGCAGCACAAAACTTGTTTAAGTTAAATAGCAGTTCCAGAAGCCAGGATAGGGCATGTTTCATATTATTTAGAAGCCATCCTGGGATATTCTCTGAGCCCATTGATGCAGCATTCTTGGCCTTAGGGAGAGCATTAAGGACCTGTTCCCTGGTGATGGCAGGGGGAGTTATATTAGATGGTATTTCCTGAGGGAAGGTTGAGGAGGAGAAGGGTAAAGTTGGAGCTGAAGTTATCAGCCAGTAGGTTTGCTATATCTTCTTGCTCAGTATAAGTGGCTCCATTTACAATGAACTCTGCACATAATTGTGTATTGCTTTTGAGGTTGCAGACATAGCTAAAGAATGCCTTGCAGTTGTTGTTGGCCTGGGAGGCCAGATTCACCTCAAATTTGGCTTTGGTATATTTTATTTGTCCTCAGAATTGTTTGTTTAGTTTGATGAGAGTGCTTTTATCATGCTGGGTGCTGCACTTCCTAGTTTTTGCCTTGATTTTCATCCTTCTGTTACACAGCCTATTGATTTTGTGATTCCACCAGAGTGGCTTGTTTTTTTAGTTAGTTTTGTACTTCTTCCTGGTGGGTACAGCTGCCTCTGTGCAGCTATTAACATGCTTGCACAGGGTTTCTGTGTAAAGTTCTGCATAGGCAGCAGTGTTCCCAGGGTTTATGGAGCTTGAAATTTTGCCAGGTTATCACTTAATAGCAGGGGATTTGCCTTAGAGTAGTTCCTGAATATTCCAGGTTTAGCTCTGGGTTCAGGTTTTATTTTTACTTCAAAGGAGACCATTTTGTGGTCTGACCTTACCAGGGAAGACATTACAGTAGGGGATATTCAGCACTCTCCCATATTAGTGAGGACCAGATCCAGTATGGGTGCACCCCTACTTGGTGTATTGACTATCTTGTTCAGGGACTATGTGTTTACAAAATCCAGGAATCTCTGTGCCTGTACATTTTATGTCATATAGGATTCTCAGTTAATAGTGGGCTAATTAAAGTCGCCCAGGAATATGGTATTGAGTTGGATGGTTAGTTTAAATACATACTATGGGTTTCCTGGGTCATAGAGGGGGACCTATAGCCAGCAAATAAGTGATATTGGATTTTGCCTATGGTGATTTGAACATGGAGCAGCTCAAGTGCATTGTTCTGTTTGACTAGCCTTGAGGTATATTTGTTTTTGATGTAAATAGAGATACCTCCACCATTAGTCCTTCTCTGTGTATTAGCTGATCTAAATGTGTGGAAGACATTATAACCTTGCACTGTTGGTGTACTCTCTGTGGCTTTAAACCATGTCTCAGTAAACGCACAGACGTCACTATTCTCTAGAGTGAAGATAGCTTCTAGGGAGTGTAGTATTTTGTTTAGACTCCTAGCATTGAGCAGTAATACCTTTAGATTTTCTTGGTTTTGATTTACTATGTCAGAAGTACTTTCAGTTTAACATTGCCTAAAAAAGGCACTATGGGAGAAGACAATGTTTTAGTTAATATTACCTAGAGTGGAGAGATACAGACCATCCCAGGCAATGCAGCGTGGCATGCTGGCCATCTCCTTCCAAGCTGACAAATATTGCACCCCCTTAGAATGACACCAGAAGCTAAGCCTATTATTAAAGTCAATCATATTTTGTTCAGATTGTGGCATCATCCTTGGAATAGGTAAAATGCTGCTCAATGCTAGGCTCGTACCAGCCTGAGACACATAGTCTGAGAGCTCTATGTTGTCTCTCTTCATATAGTTTAGGGAGGTACATCTCAGGTCATTTGCTCCCACATGGACTATGACTGAGTCATACTGGTACTTGTGGTCCAGTGACCTGAGGGAGTGCATAATGTGGCGGATCTTAACCCTGGATAAGCAAATGACAGTGACTTTCTCCTTACTCAGCCTGGTGAGAGGGATATCAGTGTGTCTCACGATGGAGTCTCCAATGACCAAAATGTTGGATTGTGTGGTGGCTTGCCTTATGGGCTTAGCGGTAGAGGCTCAATGAGATGTGTCTATATGTGTTGATGTGGGTGTTGTTTTGAAAGAGTGCATTTGGGGCTGATGAGGGTATTTGTTATGTGTACTTTGTGGTTTAGAAAAGTTACATTTAAGCGCCTCAGTATATGTGGGTCTATATATCTGCTTTGAATTGTGTGCGATGGGTGCAGCATGTGTACTAATGACAACCTTATTGAAATTAGGAGTACTTTTATGTGAGAGCATTGCCTCCAGTGACATTGGGTAAATACACCCCTCACATACCATATCAGTTTGTTTGAGAATTAACTGGTTTTCAGCAAAAATTAGGCAATTTCTACATTGCCTCAGGATGCCCATATCTACTAAGCTGGTAACAGAGACAGTGGGAAAGTTCATATCCATGGCAACAGACTCTTTTTTTTATTGATTAGATAGTTGGAGTGAGAATATAAAGCAATGTTGAGAGTATTCGGTTTGCAACTCTGAGGACAGTGCTAGTCATTGCAAACTAGTTGTCCTGTGTGCAAATAGGTATTGGAGAAATTTCAATTGGGCTTTTAAAGGAAAAATGTCACTCAAGGTGTCTGGGTCTGTACAGTGTATGGCCAAACACTTGAAGGGAAATTAATACTTAAACCCTGAAAGTATAAGGATGAAGTATTTAAGGCAGATTTTCTGAATTTAGAAACAAATCAGGCAGTATGAGCTAGATTGTCAAGAATGATGAAAAAAGGGGAGTTGCATGAATGGCTACTGCTTGGCTACTACTAGTGCTGGTCTCACTACAGCTTCACTCTGCTGGGATACAATGCTCCTATGCTTCTTCTCTCTCCAGAAACAAAGCATTAGCACCAATTCCAAGATGAGAAGCAGGCCACAGCCTGTTTGGTGATCCACTGCATTGTCTCAGATAATGCAAGGGCATGTAGGCTAGGTGTAGCCTTTTCCTGGTAGATGCTTTTAATAGCAACCAGACCAATCAGGACCATTAAGCACAGACACTCACTGTCCAACCAGAAACAGCCAGGAATCAATGCACTCTGCTCCTTCTCTCACCAGGAGCAGAATATAAGCACAAATTCCAAGCTGTCACCTATGAAACAGTTATTAGGCTTTCTGGTGATCAACAGTTTGCTTGAAATAATGTCCCTGTGCTCCTTCTCTCACTAGGAGAAAACAGAAGCAGTAATCCCAAGATGACTACTGAGAGGCAGAAAGTGGGTTCTCCAATAGCTGGTGGTCTTGCAATAGATGTTTAAAGGTAAGATGAAAAAAATGCATTAATATAAACACTGCAGTGTGCACTAAGCAGTTAGATATGAAAAAGGTGGTAACTAAAGCTTCAGCTATCTAACTGGAGAGCCACTAATTTTAAAAGAGTAAGATGGATTAAAAGGAGTGGGCACTTTTGTTTTCTGGCTCTATGGAGTACAGTAGGATGGCCAATAAATTTAAATATTTAAAGGGGAGTGATTTCACAAAATGATAATTTTGTGCTTTCTCACAAGGAAATATGTGGTCAAATTAACATAAGGGGCAGGCAACTAGAAAGACAGTGGTGTGTAAGAACACAACAACAGCATGGGAGGGTGGGAAATTTCTGTGTGACTCACTAGAGACACAGCTGCAGTCTCTTCTTTTAATATGCAATTCAAAGCAGAATACAAATAAAACACAATGTAAAGAAAATAAATCACAGTATACAAAATAGAAGATGGCAATAAAGTAATACAAAATACAAGAAATCAAAAGCAAACTAACTTTCCCTCACAGCAAGCTATGTCAGTCTTGGTGGGCTTTTCCAGTAAAGCTTTGAAATCTTTTATTTTACCCCTTAAATAGAAGGTTTAGTGCTTAGCTTCACCCCTCTATTCACAGATAATTAACCTTAACTGACCTGTTCTGACTTCTGTGTGATTCCTTAATTGACCTGTTCTAACGTGTGACTCACAAGAGGCACATCTGTGGTCTCTTTACAAGTTTTAATATGCAATTCAAAGCAGAATGCAAATAAAACACGATGTAAAGAAAATAAATCACAGTATACAAAATAGAAGTCGGCAATAAAATAATACAAAATACAAGAAATCAAAAGCAAACTAACCTTTCCCTCACAGCAAGTTGTGTCAAAGTCTTTGTGAGCTTCTCCTGTAAAGCTTTAACTCTAAAGCTAAACTTTAGAAGTAAGGGGAAAATTCCTTTAGCCACAGTTCAGTGAACCCACAGCCAGCACTGCAGTTCCAGTCAGTGAAATGGGAATCAACCTCTTCACATCAATGTGCTTTGACTCATTCAGAATTCTGCCACCTAAGAGCAGTACTTCTGTAGAAGGAACATGATTCACATGCAGTGTAAACTATCTGTTATCTTGCAAAGATTTCCCATGTCATCATAGTTGGTATCATATTTCCAGGACTCTTCCATCCAATACTGCTTATTTTTAAATTTTAACAAGTCCAAAGGCTAAGTCTGATATTCAGCATGATCTACAAAATTAATATTTCCTTGTACATCTCTCATCTGGTCAGTGTTTAGCACAGTTAATGGTAGTGAGTTAATTATCAGTGTCACATAACTCATTGAAGTTACTATATACATTTGTTGAGATGGTAACTGCACCATCACTGGTATCAAAACTAGTAGCCATTCATTACTCACTACTGTCTATTTTCAACTTAATAATAGTGCATGTATTTTTCATTTAGGTTACTATATTTCCTCCTAAATATACAATTAATAGGGATAACCTGAATAAATATTTTTGTCTGAAATATAGACATGTTCAACCCTTTGAATTATGCAATAAATGCATCTATATCAGTTCACTAATCTTGTAATTGCTTCTTGCATTTCAAAGATTATTTTATTTTATCGATTTCATTTAGACTGAGTTTACAAATGGGACTGTGAAAAACTTAAAGATATATATGAAAAAACAGGCCATGAAAACTTGTGAGATATTTCAAAATAAAAGATACTTTGTTTATAGAAAACAAAACTGAAATTGCTGAATGCTAAACAATGAATAACAGTTTTTCCACATGAAGAAATAAAAAGAATGATAAAATACTTAACAGTTATATGCACCAAAAGAAAGGAATGTGGGGGGTGTAGTCAGATGGAGAGGAACAGAAAAAAGCAGGTTAAGTTCTTTTTTTTTTTTTTCAAAACAAGAAAATAAATTAATATGAAGGAATTTAAGAGTGAAAGTAGCCCTGGTTAGTAATGGGACAGAAATAGTTTTCTAAGTTATTTTGATATTACTTTTTCGAAACGGTCACTAAGGCCATTGATGAGGGTAAGGCAGTTCACACAGCCTACCTTGACCTAGCAAAAGCGTTCGACACAATACCCCACTTGGGCATCATAGAAAAGCTCACCAGCTTAGATGTAAACCCATATGTCACAAGATGGGTTGCAAACTGGCTCAAGGACAGAACCCACAGGGTTAGAGTTGCTGGTGCCATGTCAGACTCTAAGCCGGTCACGAGCGGTGTCCCACAGGGCTCAGTCCTGGGCCCCCTCTTGTTCGGCATTTATTTTTCTGAAGTGCAGGCAAACATAGGGGATTGTGGCTGACAAAATTTGCAGATGACTGCAAACTGGGCACCATAATTGACACTCCATCAGACACAGACATCCTCCAGAGAGGTCTCATAGAAATGGATAACTGGTGCCAGAGCCATGGCCTTAAGCTAAATGCCAAAAATGTATAGTCATACCTTTGGGAAAAACAAGGTAACCCCTAATTACCACATAGGTGGTAATCCATTAAACACGGAAGACGTTATCAGGGACCTGGGGACCCAAGTTGACAGTAACCTCTCTTTTGACACTCACATTGCCAAAGTGGTTAGGAAGACCTTCTACATTGCCCACCTGATCATGAAGGGATTCACATCCAGATCAGGAGAGGTCATTGTACCCCTGTACTCTTCACTTATCAGACTAATGATTGAGTACAACACCCCATTCGGAATGTACCTTACCCGACACCTGCAGCAGTTGGAAAGACCCCAAAAGTTCCTCACCAAAAGGATAAAGGGGCTCAAACATATGTCATACGCTGTCCGACTGAAGAAACTCCAGCTCTATTCAGTCGCATACCATCTGCTCAGAGGTGATCTGTGCCTGACATCCAAGGCCATGTCCAACCCGGAATTAATGGACATGCTCCACCTCAAAAAATCCAAATCCACCAGAGCCATGAGAGCAAGAGACTTAAACCTCAACACGGATATAAATAGGACGTGCTGAAGGGACAGATTCATCACCCAGAGACTCCCTACACTATGGAACAGAATCCCAGTCCATGTGAGGCAGAGCCCCTCACTGGCTCTGTTCAAGAGAAATCTTGACGAGTGGATGGGAGATCGTAGGTTTATCCCGGGAATCATCTCTGTGTCACTGCTGGACAGAGGCACAGCAAACTAATGGGTATAGTATTCTCATCCTAAGGGGTGGTGAAAGCCACACACACTCTGGCTAGGCTTATAAATGCCTTAGGGCAGATAGCCTAGTATGAACCCATGAACCCATGAACCCATGATAGGAATTAAGACAAACTCTAATAGAGGTGGTGAATGCTATGAATAAATGAGATCTTGTTCCACATACAAATCTTAAAATCAATGTCTGTGAATGGGAAGCAGAAATATACAAAAGCTGGTCTTTTCCTTAATAAATGTGGACATGAAGTTAGATTAAGAGTAGTAAGTTTGTTATAAATTGAATTGCATGGGATAAAGCCGGGTATCAGAAAATTATTGAAAAATTTCCTTTACAGAAAATATAATAAAAAATAGAATTTGGAGATACTACATAGCTACGTTTATTCACTAGTAGTAAGAGAAAAGATACTAAGCATCAAGTTATTGAAAAAATGTAATTTTCCTATCAGAAGTTCAACTGCTTGGTTAAAAAAGTATAGACTTCAACATGAGTGACTCAGAAAAATGGTTTTCAAGATTCTGCTGTTAAAAAATGCATCCGGTTACTAATATCTAGTATGCAGGATACATTACTTAAAATGGACAAGCTTGATACCAGAATAGAAAGTTTCAAAGAAGAGTCCAAAAAGAAAATGGAACATTTAGGAATTCTTATAAACAACAAAGTGCACAAATTAACAGTATGTTAGAAGCTTTAAATAATCATGAAAGGAGAATAACTGAAGGTGAGTCTCAGATTGAATTCCCTTTAAAACAAAATAAATGGGTTATAGATAAAGTTGATGATTTAGGAAATAGACTGAGGTGAAATAACATCAGAATATATGGTATACCTGAAAAGTAGGGCGAATTAGAATAATAAACTTCTTAACAATATGGCTACATAAAACATTAAATCTACCTGAAATTTTATCTTTCAGAACTGAAAGGGCACATAGATTCCTGAAAGTACCTTCAAAGAAGGAAAACACACCACCATCTTCAATTATAGTTAACTTTATATCCAACTTGGAAAAAAAGATCAAACATTAATAACAGCATGGCCCAGCCCACCTATTAAAATAGGTGAACATTTTGTCAGATTTGACAATGATCATTCCTATAAAGCAATGAGTAAAAGAAAATCCTGCTTGCCACTGATTAAAAAGTAAAAAAAGAAAATATTAAAACCACTTTGGTGTCTCCTGCAAACATAAAATTATTTCTTTCTGAAGGAACTAAAATATTTGACACAGTGGAGGATGCATTTACTTTTGTTAACAAAAATAAAATCCTTAATCATACTGAAAAATTGGAGTGGAACACTCTATATCTCAAAAGGCAGAGTGAGCTGAATTCCTGAGAAACTGCTTCAAAACTTTAAAAAGCTTAAAACAAGAGACTTTTATTCTCTGATTTCTGAACTTTTATTTTCTGAAACAATAGATTTGCCATTTAAGTAGAAGGTTTGCATAGGACTTTAAGCTTCAAAACATATATAAGTATGTATTTATATTTTTAAACAAAAACGTTTTGCATGGTAGGGATTCCTGGGGTTTCCTAAATGAACTATTCACTGCAAACCTAAATGTTGCCACCTGTACTTTTGTCACTCTCGATGTGGTATCTCTGTATACCAATATACCACACAAAGAAGGTATGCACAATGTCAAATTATTTCTCTCTAAATATGCTGGATTTAATACAGACAAATTCTCCACTATCCTTACTTTGATTGACAATGTGTTGCACAGTAACTTCTTCCATTTCAATGGAAAAATTTATCAGCAGATAAAAGGAGTAGCTATGGGGTCAAAAATGGCCCCTGCCTACGCGAACCTAGTCTTAGCTACGTGGGAAATGGAGTCATTGATTAACATCCCGGCTTTCCAGCACACACGACTATATCATCGTTACATAGACAATGTGTTTTTCATGTGGACAGGTTCCAGAGATGAGCTACAACTATTTCTTTCACAGGTGTCAGCGAGCATGCCTTTTTTAAGTTTCGCACAATCAGGCATTGGAAATACAGTTGCCTTCTTA
Source organism: Protopterus annectens (assembly GCF_019279795.1). Lineage (NCBI taxonomy): Eukaryota > Metazoa > Chordata > Ceratodontiformes > Protopteridae > Protopterus > Protopterus annectens. Next base: position 739,237,217 of record NC_056735.1, on the reverse strand, counting down.
TACACCTCCATTACCTTAGACCACCAGAATCAATGCCTAGTGTCTAACATCTACAGAAAGAATACCTACCGCAACAATTTCTTGGATTTCAATAGTCAACATCCGTTTTACATTAAACGGAATGTCATACGCGGACAATTTATATGCCTTTCTAGGCTGGTCAGCGAGGATGTCACCTACAAACAAGAATGTAAAACTTTGACAGACCTGTTCTCGCAGAAACATTACCCTAAACAGTTACTCCATTCTATTGCAGAAGAAGTGTCTGCAAACAGGCACACAAGATTTCAGCCGATTTTGAAATATGGCTTCTCTCCTACTACTCAGTCTGCTGCATCCACGGAAGACAGATCTTTAAGTTTCCCCCTCCCCATTAGCAGAGACATGAGAGCTTTGAGAAATATTCTTACCACTAACTGGAACATTATTACTAGTTCGGACCCGCTGACCCTCTCTTTAGGAGAATCTCCGATGTTTTCTTACAAAAAAATTAGAACTTTGCGCAGTTCCTTTGAGAACAGGGATTCGCCTTTTCTCATTCAATGCGTAAAGAATACCATGGAACCCGCAGGCATGTTTACCTGCGGTAAATGCATCTGCTGCCAATATGTTTACACGGACAACACTTACTGTTTTAAACATATTAACTATATGATTAAGTTTTTCCACCACTTTGACTGCAACTCTGTAAATGTAGTGTATGCTGCAGTGTGCTCCTCTTGTCAACATTTCTACATCGGAAAGACTAGCAGAAAACTATCAGACCGTATTAAGGAACATTACGGAGCCATCAGGGCTAAGGACCCACATAATGCCCTGGCAAGACATTCTTTGACATGCTCTACATTTACGAAATACCTATTTCTTGTTTTAGAACAAGTTGACATCTTCTTCAGAGATTATGCCACATTACTGGAACTTAAAGAACTTAAATGGCAACTGCTGTTAGGAGCGGATTTTGCTCCTGGACTAAATGACTACTCAAGCCTCAAATGTGCTTTAAAATGGTTGCAATAATGACGTCTCTCATACTATGTCATTCTAACCCATTCACAATATTGATGTACACTTTTTAATTTATATTTATTTATTTGCATTCAGTCCGTTTCTTGCTATTTGCACTAACTTTCCTACTTAATATATGGTTTTATTTCAGGACAGCATTCTTACTTGAATAAGCACACCTGCAGCTATGTTTATACCTAAAGACAACATTGCTTGATGGCGTCTCATGTTGCTAGTATACCTTTTTATTTTTGACATATCTTGCACTTCTCCAGTGCTCGAACTTCATTTATGTGTGTCATAGTATTTCATAAATTGTACTTTTCCTATGTTTCATTGTCTAGGTACTTTTCCTATGTTTCATTGTCTAGATACATAATTATTTCTTCTTTTCCAATGTGTCAATTTAAATGACCTTTTTTATACCTATTTTTTAAGTGTGTTCCAATGTGCCATATTTAATGGCTCTATCTATGACTACTTTTTCTTCTTGGTTTCTAGTAAGGATTTATTTTTTAACAAACAGGTTTTACATGCTGCTAATAAAGAAAGTTCACAGTGTCTTTTACACACAGAAGGTTATACCTACTGTTTGACACTATTAACCCTATTGGTTTATTACTACCACCAGCCTCATAGGCTGATTGTTAAATCTTTTGTTTTAGTTTTTGTATTTAAACCACAGTTTTTAAATCTTCTTATGTTTTTCTGAAGAAGTCTTTACACATTAAAAGACAAAAGCATGCTCAAATATCTGGTTTGGGGTGTTATTTCTTCATTCTCAAGAATTGCTTTTTTAAGTTTTTACAGTTTTTTTTTAGCTTTTATTGAATAGTAGAAGTAAACGAGTAATAAGGAATATAAATAGTTTTACTATATTTGCAGTGAAAAACAATTTATTTCATTTAAACTAAACTTATAAATGTATTTCTAAATGTTAAACAAATACTTCCTGTAAGATTGTCATTAATTTACAAGACAAGAATTGGTAACTTTTCAACTATATACATTAAGAATTGTATTTTCTTTGTTTTAACTCTGCTTAGTATGTAGATTACTGGGTTAACTGAATGTCATATGTAATTAATATGCTAATTAAAAGTATTAAAGTGCTAGAGATTTTGTTTTCTTTTGTTTATGAAGCAATTAACACTTAAAAAGGCTCAAGAATAAAACAATGCTTCAATTGTATGAAAATGCTTGATTTTTGTTTACTTTGCTTATTGCCTGCTCTTTGAATTATTTTGATGAAAATCAGGGTCCTAAAAAATTCAAAGTTCACTACTGATGTCTTAGAAAACAGGAAGTATCTTAACCATGGCTGTGAAAATGAGGAGAAAAGATTTGAACTTCTTTTCAAGTATATATGTGAGAAATCTACTCAAAATAAAATCTAAAAAAAATATTTAGAAGTGAAAAATGGTAAAACAAAAGCTATAATAATGTTTTACATTGAGCAGTTGCTGACATCATTTGCTTACATTTTGCTGAATGTTAAGAGCTTATGCTGTACTGTTATTAACTTTAATTGTATATACTAATGGGAAGCAGTAGAGTTAGATGTTTGTTACTGATTATAACAGTTTAGAATAATTAAGAAGAATGAGAAACTTACAGAGTAAATTAGCAGCTGCTGTGTGTTGTGAGTTGTCATTATCACATGCTGTAATCAAAGACTAATGTCTGTATACCCATTCTGATATAATGTACATTGATTTTTCAAGATGTTTTGAACCCAGAAAGGGAGAATGTGGTTTGAATTAAACACATTGTAACTTCTTTCTAACACTGTAGAAATAACAAGACATTTTCTTTGACCTCAGTAATGTATATGTATATGAATTAATTTAGTAAGCTAAAGGATGTTTAAATAGCTTGATATGTATCATACTAAGACTGTTACACAACTTTTAAGATACAGAAAATTGTACATTTAAAATCAATTCAGAGCTTTTGTTACATTGATAAAATATGTATATATGTTTTAGCATAATATATATATATATATATATATATATATATATATATATATATATATATGTATATAAATCTATATATACATTGATTTTCCTATTGTATAATAGTTTAGAAAGATAAGATTATCTGTCACCTGTAAGTTTATAGATATCTTTATCTCTTCATGTCCTATCCTGTTATACTTATTTATTTAAAGATTTAGTTATAATAATATTAAATTAGTGAATAATGTAGATATATTTAATAGATGAATATATTACTATTACATAAATATATACATAGAACACTATTTGTCAGATTAATATTTGTGATTAATAGAAGTGGATTATTAAACTTTTATGTAGTAATGGGGGAAACTTTTAAATGGCAAAATATACAACTAAACTAATAGTGTCTTATTATTTTCAACATATATAATGTTATGTTAATTATTTGCAAGTCATGGTAGCTTTTGGCTAGTTTTTTATTAAATTTTAGGTATTGGTATATAGATAGTATAATAGTTTTCAAATATGCAGTATGGATAGTTTTACTCTATTATCTATTAATGGAAATCAATTAAATAATGGCAACAAAAGGAAATCATTAATGTGATAGCTAACATTAAATAGAGGAGACATTATATTCTTGCAAGAGATTCACCTAATAGATAAAGACATACAATATTTAAATAACTTAGGTTTCGCAATGTTATGTTATTATCTGCTTTTTTTAACAAAAGGGTAGAGGAAATGTTTTGCTTTGGAGAAGATCTACTGTAATTCCCATGGTCATGGACTCCATTAATAATCCCAAAGGAATGTGTACATTTGTAGTAATTAAATACAGCGGCAAACTATATACATTTGTTAATTTTACTGTATCCCTGGAATAGGTACATGAGTGGCTGCGGGTCACTTAAACTTATTACAAAGTCATTGGAAGGATGGTTTAATTTTAACAGGGGATTTTAACTGCATATCTAGTATAGAAGATACAAATGAACAGAAGAAAGATAAAATTCCAGCATCAGCTAAATCTCCAAACAGATGGATTATAGTAATTTAGTTAATTTAATAGTAAAAGCAGAAGATAAGTCACTGTTCTTCACCTATTATCCTTAAGCACATGGGATACAAACTAGAATTGATAGGATTTATGCCTCCACAGATTTACTTAATAAAGTGAATTATTTAAAAAATATTCCTTGTGCCTTATCTGATCATATATATTAATGGATACAAGGACATTTCAGATTATGTAGAGAAATCCAGTTTTATGATGAAACTAAAATAATTTAAGAGTTACCTTAAGGAACAAATCAAGAATTTTTTTCTATCTTTGAATGATGATGGTCAGGTTAGTAGAGTCATAATACTGGATCATTAAAATGCATATTAAATATAGAATGTGGAGGTGATCTAGTAGTAAAATGAAAGAGTGGGATAAAAAGTTGTTGGAAATACAAGGTGACATACATAAAGCAATGTTTGAGCAACAAATAAATTAGATAAAACTGAAGTCATTGAAAAATTAATGACAAAATATCAAATAATATTAACACACAAAGTAGAAATAGTTTCAGAAAAAAAAAATTCCAGTTATGCAATGACTCCAAAAAATCTTCATATATTAGCTAATAGAGATAAGACTTTAAGCAAAAAGGATCAAACCAATAACATCCAAAATCATCACACTAATAATGTTATGTCAGACAAAGAGGAAATGCTTAATATTTAAAAATAATCCATGACAATCTTAATATGGATAAAAATAATAATCCTGATTATTACAAAATTGATAAGTATTTAAAGAAAAATGTTACTAATAAACTTAATGACCAAAAATATCTATGTTGGATCAGCCTATTGCCCTAATAGAAGTTTAAAAAACTTAAAAATGGGGAAAATGGTAAAGCTCCAGGGTTAGATGGTTTAGGTATGGAATTATATAGCCTTATTCCATTAAATATTTTAGGATTACTGAGTAACAAAATAATTCCCTCATGGTAATGTAATGTAATCTCACCTATACTTAAGCAAGGAAAGGATAATAAGTTAATTTCCTCATATAGACCTATTTCATTACTAAAAGTAGACTGTAAAATATGTAATTACATCTTTACTACAAGAGTAAAAGATATAGTGGATAAATTAATTAATAAAAATCAAACAGGATTTAGAGTCACTGGATTATTGTATGATGATGATAATATAAAGGGCAGTAACTATCTTAGATTTAGCAAAATGAATGAACAAAAAATTGACCCTAATTAGCTTAGATATTGAAAGAGTTTTTGATTCTGTACATTGGAACTACTTTTTAAAAAAAAATTAGAGGTGTTTCTTTTTCCAGAACAATTTATTGGAATATTACAAACACTTGTATAGAAACTCCAATGCATGTGTTAAAATTGTATCCTACATTTCACAAGGACTCACTTTAAAGAAAGGCACAAAGCAAGGGTGTCTCTTGTCCCCTTTACTATTTGCATTATCTATTGAACCCTTAGCTAATAATATAAAAAGAAATGAAAACAATTAATACAGTTTCAATTAATAAGGACTGTCAATCTAAAGTACAGCTTTTTGCAGATGATATTTTACTAACTATAGGTGATTTAAATTATTTAATTGAAGAAATAGACGTGGAAATTGAAAAGTTTCAAGAAGTATGGCTACTAAAATTTAGTAATAATAAAACTGAAGCTTTAGTGCTAAATCATATATATATATATATATATATATATATATATATATATATATATATATATATATATGGATCTCCTTTCAAATATCGAATGCCCACTTGATTGAACTACATAATATTGAGACCAGAAAGATGAAAATTCAAATTCCCGAAAATTTACAAAATCGATTCCCATAATATCGAACATTAAAAAATCTGAGTTAACCACCCTACTCTACAAGTCAAAACTACAACTATTTTTTCATATCTACACTTTTGCATGGGGGTTACTTCCCCTGCACCCTCCACCTCCCCACAAATTAAATATACCAACTCCAAGATCTCACTGCATTTTAGAAAATGGTAAACTACTAATATACTGCGCATCCTACGTATTTACTTACAACAGCAATATCTATCCATGTTAATAGTCCTTTGTCAATCCAAAACATATCCATGAATTATCGCCTGCTCTTTTTCTATTTTACAAGCTAAACTCTAAACATGTCTCCAGTAAAACCAGCAGCTTAATCATTACTTATGCCATGTTTCTTTACTTCCTCAATACAGCACCTTATAGGGACAGTACGCTATTTAACCACATACTATATATCTTCTTCAAAACACTTTGGAGCACAGAATTACCATTTGCATTGCCACATTCGATATTGTAGGTGTCAATCTTGTGAACTTTCAGGTAATTGAATTTTCAATTTTCTCATCTTGATATTGTGTAGTTCAGTCAAGTGGGCATTTGACATATGAAAGTAGCTCCACACACACATATATATATATATATATATATATATATATATATATATATATATATGTGTGTGTGTGTGTGTGTGTGTGTGTATACACACACACACACACACACACATATATATATATATATATATATATATATATATATATATATATATATATATATAAATATTGCAGTCAATAGTTTTAATACCCGACTAAAAAAATGTATAGAAAATATAAAATGATTAACATCATTCTTTTGGTACCCTAAAAGGCCAAGAACTGCTTATAGAAATCATATAAGATTATGGGAGTATGGTGGTATTAGCTTTTCATTTGTAGAATCTTATTCCATTGCTGCATATTTTAACTGTATTATACATATTTTAACTGTATTATACTCTGGATAGACTGAGCTTATACTTATGGAAAACCATTCAGGAACAGATTATATAAAATTCTTATAATTTTATCAAATATGATAAATTTAGAAATGAGTAAGAATCCTTTCATATGGTTAATAAAATTTTCCTTAGAATGAATTCATTTCAATCTTTAGAATCTGCATATATGAAATCAATATTTAAAACAGTTAAGAAATATGTTTTTAAAACCCCATTAATATCAAAATAGAAATTTCTGTGTTTGCCTATTGCACACATCTCTAGATTTAAGGAAACGCAAAACAATGATAATTTTTAAATAGTAGTCAAGTGAGTGACTCGATGTTTAGAATAAAACTTTGTTACTTTATTCAGTTAGTCAAACTCCTTCAATTCTTTTTATACTGGAGTTAGTGTATTCTGAAATTTAGGCCAGTGTAGACATCTTAGTACAAGTGTATCTAAGTTTAGTAAAATTACTTCTTCAGTTTGCTGGAGATGTACTAAAGATGGAAAAGTTGATTGGCACACGTTTATGGATTACAGAAAACTAAACATATATTGGTAAGAGATAAGTATGTTTTAAGGGGTTACAGTCTGATAATTGTTCATTAACTAGATCAGATAATATTAATGAATGTTCCACTTCATTTATCTGTAAAAGCCAAAAAAATGTTTTGTAGTCTTTTGGCAGTAGCTAGAAAAGTTATTACAAAAACTGGAAATCAAACTCAAGACCTACGTTCAAATAACATTTAAGTTTAACAATAATACTATGTAAAACTGAAAAGAAGTGATTAGAATAAATTGCACTAAACTTTTAGTTTTTGGGATAGCCTTGAAATATTTCTATTGAAATATCAAGATTTTTAATGTGTTAATTGTATAAGGTTACCCTGATGATTCAGTGTACTCCTAACATTGTATAATGGTATGTGATATCAAATTGCTTCTTTTCTGTGTATAAATTGTATATATGTTAAATCAATGAATTTTTTTTCTTAAGAAAAGGGAAGTGCATTGAAGACAGGAGGCAGACAGGTATGTATAGTACTGGGATGAGGGTTACAAGATTACTAAACATAAGTATAGCCATTTATGCAAACACAGTAGACAGAACAATAACTTTTACAGTTGACTTGCATAGAAATATTTACAATTTAGTGTAGACATGTATTTACATTATTGCACTACTACAGTTAGAAACATTTGCATATTATAAGGTCAACATTAAATGTTTTTCATGATCTTGTTAGGAGGGTGTAGATATAAGAATATAAATGAATATAATATTGGGTAAGCAACAACAATGATTAGTTATGTGAAGTTGTAGTTACAATGTATAGCAGTGGCTAAGTGAGAGACAGAAACAGGAAAAGGCAGAAAAGATAAAATTATGGTGTAGGCTAATACTAAGTATGCATAAATTATGTTGTAAAGGCTTAAAAAGGAAAGCAGAGAAACAGAAACAGAAAGAAAAGCCTGGATAGTTATAATTACTTTAATATATTCCCAGGAACTCAATAAACTCCATGTAGACTTCATATGATGTTTACATATTTGCGCAATAAGCAGAAGTGTTAATTGCATATGCATGTCATGCATCACACTTACATGAATACAAGTGATGTTTAGTGACAAGCAACACTATTGCTGGCCAGGAAAGTATGCAGAGCAACACAGACAGACAGAACATGCATACAAGTTTGCATATGGGCAAACCTGCTCTTTGAGATTGCATGGGTAGCCACAATGACTACCAGGGTAAAAATACTGCAATAACGGTAGTATTAACACATTATACAAATGTGTACTCAATGCAGTGTACACTACACCTCAGCAAAATCCTGTCTGGGTGTCCTGCAAAGTTCTACAGAAGCAGAGAGAGAAAAGGGACACTTAGAGTGGATTAAGTACCTCTGTTTTGCTTTGTATTGCTTATTTTCACTAGCCGCATGATTCTGAGCATTTTTATTAACTATGCAACTTATTTGAACTGTTTTTTTTTTTAATTCAGATACTGTTTGCACTTTAACTGATTATTTTTAAGTGTTTTCAACTGTTGAACTGTTGAGGGCTGCATATTCAAGTCCACTAGCCATTTTTCTGCTTTAAAAGTCTTTGTTTTACTGTATCTGTTTTAATTTTTGAAAAAAAAAATCCTATCTCTCTACTTGTTTCCCTCCTTTCTATAACCAGTAGAATCCATTTTTCAGATTTTGCTGAATTCTGGGCTGTTTTGTAGTTTCTGTGTTGCCCAGACCTTACTAAGATAGAAGGAAGCTTCTCTGTTCATCAGTGAGAGTGGTGAGCTTTGAGCAACCTATCTGTCACTGGAGAGTGGTTTTATTGACCATTTTGGGCTATTTCTATCCCTTTCATCTTTCTGTTTAAAAACCCATGTTTGCGCAGTTTTTGCACTTGTATTACCTCAGCAAGATCCTGCCTGGGTGTCCTGCAGTGTTCTACAGCAGCAGAGAGAGAAAAGGGAGAATTTGAGTGGATTAAGTACCTCTGTTTTTGCTTTTTATTCCTTATTTTCACTAACTGCACTATTATGAGTGTTTTTTTATTAACTTTGCAACTTACCTGAACTGTTTTTTGAATTCTGATACTGTTTGCACTTTAACTGATCATTTTTAAGTGTTTTTCTACTGTTGAACTGTTGAGGGCTACACACTCAAGTGTGATAGCCATTTTTCTGCTTTAATAGTGTTTGTTTTACTGTATCTGTTTTAATTTTTGAAAAAAAAAATCCTAACTCTCTACTTGTTTCTTGCCTTTCTATAACCAATAGAGCCCGGTTTTCAGATTTTGCTGAATTCTAAGCTGTTTTGTAATTTCTGTGTTGCCCAGACCTTGCTAAGATAGATGGAAGCTTTTCTGTTCATCAGTGAGAGTGGTGAGCTTTTTGTCACTGGAGGAGTGATTTCAGCTCAGAATCTGTAGTTTTATTGGCCATTTTGGGCTATTTCTATCCCTTTCATCTTTCTGTTTAAAAACCTATGTTTGTGCGGTTTTGCCCATCGCGCAGCACCATTTAACTAGGGTTAAACTATTCCCGGTGCCAGAAAGTCTTCCCTCCTAATTTTCCCTTAGAACTAGCCAGTTCTTTAGTTTTAGCACTCAAAACTGTTTCCTTGTGCTCAGCACTTGTTCAAAACTCGTTGCAAGCACTAAATAAACTACAAATTACTTTCTTCACTTATTAGGAGGAAAACAGTTTTTAGTACTTAAATAAATAAGCACCTATCCAGGCATGTCTAAGGGTCAGCTCCCGGTATTTTCCCCGTCCACCTGATGAATCTGGGCATCTTGGGGCAATGTAGCAATTGCCTTATGTACACTGACAACCCCCTCCTCCTACCAAACAACACTACAACTTGTGAGAGATGCGCTTACATAGCCAAACTGGAAGCCAAGCTCTCTCCAGCCAAGACTATACTAGACAGTCAAGAGGAAAATGTAAACACCTGCACCACACAACACTCAACACATAGTCCATCAAAACCTACACCACCTAAACCCACACACAGTAACACAAAACACACACCTACATATGTGGAGGCACTGAATAAAAATCTGCCCAAACAACAGAGACCTCCAAAGCTGAAACACAAACAACCACCCCCAACACTACTCAAATGACACATAGTCCACACAATCAGTGTGCCACTCAACCTCAGACAATAAGGCAAAACAACATACCCAACACACTAGTCATGGTGACTCTATAGTCAGGCACACTGCTGTTCCACTCACCAGGCTAAACAAGGAGAAAGTTACTGTTAGCTGCCTGTCAGGTGCCAAGATCTGCCACATAATGCAAGCACTCAGGTCACTCCACAACAAGTACAAATATGACTCTCGTTGTCTATGTTGTGTCTATGTCTATGTATTCAAGAGGAGAATGTAAACACCTGCACCACACCACACTCAACACATAGTCCATCAAAACCTACACCACCTAAACCCACACATAGTAACACAAAAAACACACCTACATATGTGGAGGCTCTCAATAAAAATCTGCCCAAACAACAGAGACCTCCAAAGCTGAAACACAAACAACCACCCCCCAACACTACTCAAATTACACATAGTCCATAAAATCAGTGTGCCACTCAACCTCAGACCATAAGGCAAAACAACATACCCAACACACTAGTCATAGGTGACTCTATAGTCAGGCACACTGATGTCCCACTCACCAGGCTAAACAAGGAGAAAGTTACTGTCAGCTGCCTGTCAGGTGCCAAGATCTGCCTCATAATGCAAGCACTCAGGTCACTCCACAACAAGTACAAATATGACTCTGTCATTGACTATGTTGGTGTGAATGACCTAAGATGTACCTCCCTGGACTACATGAAGAGAGACATGGAGGAACTCTCAGATCATGTAGCCCAGGCAGGTATGACCCTAACCTGGAGTAGCATCTGCCATTGCCCAGAATGATACCACAATACAAGGACAAAATGATTGACTTCAACAATTGGCTAAGCATCTGGTGTCATTCTAAGAGGATCCAGTGTCTGTCTGCCTGGGACAACATGATCAATAGACTACGATGCGTTGCCAGAGATGGCCTGCACCTGTCTCCCCTGGGATTCTGGATACTGGCTTAGGCTTTTGCCACCCCTGTAGTTCCTTCTTTAGGCAAGGATCAAATGACAAACGTGCCACCGTAGCAGGTATAAGCAAGCAAAATCTGAGAGTAATGCTACTCAATACTAGAAGTCTAAACCGCAAAATGCACTCACTTGAGGCATTCCTTGAAATGGAGAACATCGACATCTGTGCAGTGACGGAGACCTGGTTCAAGGCTCTAGAGAGCACCCCTGCATTGCCAGGCTATAACTCATACCACACCTTTCGGCCACCTAACATGGACCGAAACACTAAAGGAGGAGGCGTGTCCATATTCATTAAGGATATCCACACCTCCAGGCTAGTTGCTCAACATAATGCATCTGAAATTATCCAAGTGAAACTAACACTGGGCAAGACTGAAATCCAGATTGTAGCTTGTTACAGATCTCCTGCCATGCCCCAGGATGCACACTCCACATTTCTTAATATACTGGGTAATATTAAGGTACAGCCTAATACCCTAATAATGGGCAATTTCAACTACCCCACCATCAACTGGGAAATCTACTCATGTACTAACTCATTTGCTCAACGCTTTCTGGAATTCATAAATTCCAATGCCCTGGATCAGCTTGTCCATACCCCCACCAGGGGCAGCAATATCCTGAACCTGGTCATTACCAATATGGGCAACCAATGTTCCATACCAGAGGTCAACTCCTCACTGCTCAGATCCGACCACGAGCTAATCACCCTAGACATCAATATCCCCTCCACCCCCCCCCCCCATTAAGGAAGCCACCTAAAAAAGGTTCTCCAAAACCAACTTCATGCTTTTTAAGACAGAAGTGGCAAGCTTCACGACACCCATACAGAAGGAAAATAGAGGTACGACTGCTGAATCCTATACAAGTGCACTGTATATGCACATACATGATTGCATGCATTGTGCCATTTCCAACAGAACCAAGACACTTCTCCAAAAAAGGAAGCCAATCTGATGGTCCCCTACCATAACCAAACTCTACAACAGAAGCAAGAAGCTTTTGCAAAAAAGACTAAACTCTCCTGAATGCAGGAACTCCCTGGTCAGCCTCAGTAAGAAGCAGAGATCCCTCATAAAATCCTCCAAAGCTAGTTATGAAAATAAAATCACCACTGATTCTAAAGAGAACCACAAAGCATTCTACAGCTATGTCAAGAATCTCAATGCCGACACTTACATCTGCTCTGAGCTACAGCACAATGGCACTAGATATACAGAACTGACTGATATTGCCAACATCCTGGCAGATAGTTTCAGTGCAAACTTCACCCCCCTTCACCCCCCAAAGGGCCCATCACTATACTGGAAGAATGCAAAGCCCCTGTAATCACAGCTGCACAAGTAAAGACTGCACACTCCAAAGCCAAAAACACAGCATCCATGGGACCTGACAACATACCAGGCTGCATTTTGCACAAACTACAGAACAAACTAGCACCCCACCTAAGTACCATGTTCAATCATAGCCTTACTTCAGGTTTTGTGCCTACTAAATGGCGCACAGCGATGGTTATCCCACTCCACAAAGGGGTCTATATTATAACATCAAAGTTCGTAAACATCGAATGTTATAATATCGAACCCTAAACACCAAAATCTGCAAACATCGAACAGTCAGAATAGCGATTTTTTTCCAAGGGAAAAAAATCGCTATTCCGAGAAACATACACACAACACAAACACACACAAAAAACAGCAATCCACACACATACACTTAAAATCCTACACCTAAACCTAAACTAAACTTTACATACACTACTAGCTATCCACTTACCTTAACCCAACCCTAAACCTAAGGTCCTTCACTATTGCACACTCACTTCACCCGCGCCCTAACCCTAACTCACCTAACCCGCCCCCTAACCCTAACCCACACACAACTGCACACTTACCTGACCTGCGCCCTAACCCTAACCTACACACAATCGCACACTTACCTGAACCCGACCATAATGTTCCAACATATAGAACGCTGAAAACAGTGAAGCCACAGCAACAGCCCACCGAATTCATTCCCTGAGAAAGAATTTGGTGTCCTGCACCTTCACTGTTTTCAGCGTTCAACATTACTGGTTCGATATTATAACATTCAAACTTTATACAATTCGATGTTATAATATAGACCCCCACAAAGGGGGCACCACCAAGGACCCTGAGAACTACCGCCCCATTAGACTGATAAGCCTGGTCTGCAAGGCCATGGAATGTGTCATCTTGGAGCTTATAAACAAGAACATAGGTAATCTCCAAACTCTGGATCCCACTCAGTTTGGGTTTGTAAAAGCTAGGTCATATCTCCTAAACCTGATTGACTTCTTTGAAGCAGTCACCAGAGCCGTGGATGAGGGTAAGGTGGTGCACACAGCTTATCTTGACCTCACCAAGGCTTTCAACATGATACCCCAGTCTTGAATTATAAATAAACTCACTAGACTGGGTATAAATCCCTATGTCACAAGATGGGTGGCCAACTGGCTCACTGACAGAACCCACACAGTGAAAGTAGCCGAATCCAAATCCAACTTCAGACCAGTGACAAGTGGAGTACCACAGGGCTCAGTCCTTGGTTCTCTGCTGTTTGGCATCTACTTCTCAGAAGTCCAAGCTAATACAGCAGGTCTTTGGCTAATTAAGTTCGCAGATGACTGCAAGCTAGGTGCCATAATAGAATTGCCTAATGATGTGGACATTCTACAAAAAGGCCTCACTGAGACTGATGCTTGTTGTCAAAGTCATGGGCTCAAGCTCAATGCCAAAAAGTGCATTGTCATCCCCTTTGGGAAAAACACTGTACCCATGAACTACCACATAGGCGGTAGCCTACTAAACACCGAAAGTGTGATAAAAGACCTTGGGACACAGGTGGACAGTAGTCTCTCCTTTGATAATCACATCACCACAGTAGTCAGGAAATCCTTCTATCTGGCACACCTCATCACAAAGGGGTTCACCTCCAGAAAAAAAAGAGGTCATTGTTCCTCTCTACTCATCCCTCATCAGACCCATTATAGAGTACAACACCCCATTTGGCATGTACCTCGCAAGACATCTACAACTAGAAAGGCCACAGAAGGCCTCAAACAGATGCCATATGCAGACTGTCTCAAAAAACTCCAGCTCTACTCTGTCACTTATCACCTACTCAGAGGTGACCTCTGCTTAACATACAAAGCCATATCAAACCCAGATTTGTTGGACATGCTACACTTAAGGAAACCCCAATCCCTCTGAACCACATGCTCCAGGGACCTAAACCTTGCCACCACAATAAACAGAACATGCTGGAGAGACAGATTCCTGTCCCAGAGACTTCCCATGCTCTGGAACAGACTACCCATTCATGTCAAGCAAAGCTCCTCATTAGCCCTCTTTAAGAAAAATCTCGACAATTGGATGGAAAATAGGAAATTCACCCCAGAGATCACTTCTGTGGCTCTGTTAGACAAGGGCACAGGAAAATAACTTTCTTGGGTGGCAAAAGCCAGGGAACTTTTTTGGCTAGGCTTATATAGGCCCCAGGGTTGATAGCCTAGTACCTACCTATGAACCTATGAACCTATGAACAAATATCTTCAGACTGCAATAATAGATGCTGGGGTGAACAGCAAGGGCAAATGCAATGCAACTTAAATACAGTAGGCATGAAATGTGTACTGATTAAAATGGACAATGACATAAATGATAGGAATGAAGAAAGAGGAACAGGGGCTGTAAAATAGGGCAAGGTATCCCAGATAGGATATTTCAATGTACATACACTTCCAAGACAAGTCATTAGCTTTATGTTAAGCCCATATGTTGATAGCACAGTACGTATTGCTGTTTATACCTTCTGTGTGAGTTAATATATTATCAGACATGATATTATATATGTGACTGTCATGCAAGGTTATATGTCAGTGAAGATGAATGGTTGTAATATAAACATCACTGACATGCTCACTGGAGAGTTTATCAAGGATGGTACATACAACTGGCATGTTGTGCAGATCTGCAAAATTACTTGTTTCAACATGACTGAAATGTCATCGCACCTCATAACCAATCATGGAGACATAAAGAAACAGACTCATGGACAGCTGCTGACATAAGCAGGCACAACCAGAAACAATTCTACAGTATTACCAATATTAGTCTGCGACATTGACAGAATATGTGAGTTTTAAGTTATTATACATGTTCTGCTGGAACAGATGTGTACAACTGTAATGATTTCCAGTATTCTGTAAGGGGAATTCACCACCCTTTTTCCAAAACTAAACACCTTTGGAGGGGGTTAAGTGTGTCAGTGTTAAACCTGGAGTTGAATTCAGGGGCAATCTTGGTCATTTGAGAGGTTTGCATGGCACATAAGCTGCAAGCCACACATGCAACACTCAAACCCATGACATCAATGTTTTCAGTGATCTCTGTATTTAATATGTCCAACACAGTAAGATGTATATCACATGCATCTTGTACGACAACTTGAAAGGAAGCCTGCACTGTCAATTCCAAATAGGTATGCATACCAAAGAATAGCTCTGTATGGGTGACAAGATGTGTTCAAGCTCACTGTACCAAATGTAATACGTTTGACTGAACCATCCCTGGCTGACATAGGTATCAGCCATAAGGATAACAACACAAACAGCACTTTATTATGAGTGGATTCCCCACACACAGCTGTGTATTGCATACATCTACCACATGTAATAGAAATGGATATTGTCTGAAGCATATGTAATTGATTTGTGAATTAAGAACTGGTGTGTTATAATGAATAATACAGCAGTATGTGAGACTGATTGCAATGCATCAACTATGCCCATGTGCACAGAAACTACATTAGTGCAAAGTCAAGCATCAATGAGCGAAAAAGCTGTCATTGTGATATTGTTCACGTACCAAACAATACATGGAGCATTCTCTATAAGCACGTCAGACTTCAAGACATGGGCCACACAATCACTGACCCCCTAATATGACCAGTGAAAATGTTATACTATCATGAAATCCTGACATGCATGCATATGTGTTCATGCAAGCTATGAAGTAGTAATACTGACATAATGTGCTGTTAAGTCCGTGACACTGTACAGTCACACTACAGCTGTATCTAGGATACAATTGGACTTCATAGTTTCATAGGTTCATAAGAGAACACTAGGCTAATGTTTCAAGATGACATGAAAGTCTAACCATATTTAATATGAGTTTCACAATTTTAAATATCTATGTGATCAAAGTTGACACAGTTATGAGCCTATGCTATGTTATCTAAGACCTACTGCTTCTATCCATGAGGGACATGGGCACAACACCAGCAGTACAATTATCATTAACCCTTCTTTCATGTAGGCTGCACTTGAATAGTGTCAGGAAATACCTTTGCTTTACATGAATAAGAAACTAGTTCCAGAGAAGAGGTAGTGTCTGAGAGAAGTTTCTATCTCTCAAACATAATTTATTATGTCATAGGTTAGGTTACTATCCTTGGAAAGAGTGACCCTCTTGCAAGTTGATTTACTAATGTGTAACATTCCCATCAGGGCCAGATTGTAGACTGCCATGCAGGCCAGATACAATTCAGCCCTTAATAGTCTGTAGGGGACAGAATACATTGATACAGGTTTCAATCTTTCCACTTAGGACTTGTCTTTTACACCCTGTATCTTCCTTGTGCAAAATATCTGGTGTTGCTCCAGCTGTTGCAGGTGTGTGGCAAGTTACATTCAAAAGTGTGCATTTTGCTCAATTATTGTTTTGATGAGGGCCGGGTACAATGGAATTATAACTTCCTTTGATCTGGATGACATGCCCATACTTACCAGTTGTGCCACATAGAGTTACCATTGTAGACACATGTTGGTTGAACTTACAATTACTATTGACCTGAGTATCCAGATCACATATTACTGGGTCTACTCATTGGGGAGTGCTGTCTGTATTGTAATTAGCTTGGGTATTTGCTTTACAAAGGGAATAAGTATGCTTTTTTTGGATCTCAAGTGTGTCTCCATGGCTTGGGCAACAATCATTTGTGTGCATTAGTGCTTTCTGCAGAATATCAATACTGTTACTGGATTCAAGGATTGTCCACAATTTGCAGTCATCTGCAAAGCTGGCTGGCCAAGGGCTGTCTAAGTTTGCCTTGACTTCTGTAAATTAAATAGCAAATAGGAAAGGGCCTAGTACAAAACCCTGTGGTACTGCACTGGTCACTGGCCTCTTGCTAGTGATGAATTCAAACACTTTGACAGTATGTGTTCTGTTAGTGATCCACTGGGCTACCCACTTGCTGATGTAGTGGCTTATGTCCAGTTGAGACATTTTTCTATAATACTTGAGTGTGAAATTGTGTCAAATGCCTTGGCCAGGTCAAGTTAGTTGGGATGCACATTTTTCCTTCACCCATGGCCTTTGTGATCTTCTCTAAAAAGTCAACCAGATTTAATAGACACGATCTAGCCTTAAATCAAAAATGGGTTGGTTACACATCTGGGAGATTATCTATGTTATTGTTGCTATGGTACATGGTGATTCTTTCCATTGGCTTACAGATGAAGCTTGTCAGCCTTGTGTGTCTATAATTCCCTGTGTCAGGTGATAGTCACCCCTTGTTCAGACAAATGACTGTCCACCATTCTGCCAGAAAATAATCATTCTAGAGGCTGTCTTTAAGTTGCTTCCAACTGTGCCTGCTAGGTCATGTTTTAATTTATTGATAGGGCAAAGAATGTACAGATAATCTGCTTTCTTGATAAAATATGCTGAGTAATGTTTGCATGTATACTTTGGGTGATGACCAGTGGAGACAGGAGGGTGAAGTCTAATCCAAATCTATCAGCTAGCAAGTTGTCTATTGCCTGCGGATGAGTATTGTTGGTGCTGTCCACAACCATCTGTGTGCATAGCTGTGTATTCCCTTTAAGATTTTGTACATGACACACAGTGGAACTGTTATCACAGTCATACACATCTACCTATTTTATGTCATTACATCACTTGCACATCATATACCTATATGTTTACAACTGTAAAGGTGTGTGTGAGGGCTCTGATACCATATATGGCCACATTACAAATGAGGTGGATGTGGTTCAAAAGAGCAGTTAATGACATAAATTCTGACAGTCACACAATGCTGCCGGGAACACCTGAATAATCTTTGTGAATAGTAACACACATGCATGCAATGAGTTTCCCAAGGTTGAAAGTGAATATGAACTGGTTATATGTTTGTATATATATATCACCATTACCACATGTGGATGAAATAATGCATATGTGCCCATGCAATTCATATGGTGTAATATTGCTGTACATCTCATAGTATTTCATGATGGGAGTTATACAGGTGCCATACTGCCAGTTTCACTGTGATGGTTGAATGAGAAATATGTAGAATGTTAATATACACCACTACAAGAGCACATGCCTTAGTAAGGCAACAATATACATAGCTTTACTCCATGGCAACAGTCATCAGGAGGCATATTACTACAGCTAAGAAAGGAGTATTTAGTCAAATGACAGCAGTGGCCATAAATACATTACTTCAAATTTCAGACTGGAATATACTGTTGTAGAACTACAGTACAGCCATACCTCAACACAGCACATGTGGATGACAGCAAAATTGGCATGTGCAATCTTCATAGGGTCATAGGACAGTACTAGGCTAATACATAGCTCTCAACCTCTTAGCACAAAAATCTGGGCAAAACCCAAAAATAACAAGGGGACAGTGCCCCAAAAATAGGGACAAATTTAAATATTGCTCTTATAGACTTAGAAAGCTGCTATGATAAAAGGTTTTCTGCTACCATGCATTTTCTGGGGGATATGAGGTCTGAAACTTAAATGCCTGTCATTATTTAGTGAATTCTATTCTTAATAATTTGCCGCAAAAATCCAGAAAACCACACATTTTATGAGGAACAGACCAAAAATATGAGGCAAAAATCTGGACATTGTGTGACAATCTGGACAGTTGAGAGGTGTGGCCTAATGGCCAACATCACATAAAATCATAGCCATTATTCTAGCCTTTAAACCAAAATTAATATAGCTATATGCTGTAAGATAACATGGGTAAGTACATATGTGTCTATGTGTTTGATTGTATTACATAGTACCTCTGTCCATATGTGACATGTGCACCCCCCCATGACAGAATTAGTGATCACACATCCAGTGGTTTTCAGATGGGTTGAAGAGGGTCATGGAAGGGCTCTACTTTATGATGTGTGTATGCATCTTTGAGATGATGACGTCTTCCAGTGTTCTGCAGAAAGGATGTTATGCTGACAGAGGGAAAAAAAGGGATGTGGGATTCATGTGGCTATGTTAAAGGTCCTCCTGGGTAGTATTCAATTTAATAGAGATTCAAAAGATCATATACTGGCCATAATATACCATCACACATACAGCAGTTGAATGAGGTCACATTTCAACATTAGACCTGTGTATATATACAAACTGGTTTCATACAATGCAACAGTAGCACAATCACAGATCTCTGATGTTACATTGTCATAGTGCACCTTGTAGAGGATGACAGCATCATTATATTCTGAGAAGAAGATGTTGAGAGGAGACACAGATCTAGAGTCACATCTTGGTATAAAACTGTCTTCAAACTCATATTTGAATGAGTCTGCTGTGAGATTAGAACCACAAACTATCTAGTTTCACAAGCTAAAGAACACAAAACTTAATGCTCATGCCAACACAGACATCTGAGTATAACCCTGTCAGAGTGCACTATAGTAGTGATCACATCATCATTGTATGTTGAGAATAAGAAGTGGGCAGGAATGCATGACATAGCTATGGCCTCACAAGCCATTTTAAAATTGTCTCCAGATTGGTAGTTGAATAAACACACACACACACACACACACACACATGTTGACTTCAGTGAGATTAGAACTCCTACCTAGCTATCTACAGAACACAGTACTTAATGCTTGCAGTGTAGCACAAGTCTAACTTTCATATTGTCAGAGAACACTTTATAGCAGATAACATTTTCAGTGTCTGGTGAGAAGAAAATTTTAGTAGGAGTGACTCACATTCTGCTCTAAAATGGCCTCCAGAATGACAGTTGACAGACACACACCCACAAGTTGACTACAGTGAGATTATAACTCCTACTTACCTCATTACATAAACTAAATCACACAGTACTTAACACTAGTGCAGCGACACAAGTCTGACTTTTATAGTGTCAGAGAACACTTTATAGCAGATGATACATCGTCAGAGTCTTTTGGGAAGAAAATGGTAGTAGGACTGTTTCACATGCTGCTCCAAAATGGTTTCCAGAAGAGAGCTAACTGAACACACACATTGGTTGAAGGGAGATTTGAACGCCTACTTAGTTGCACAAGATAGAAAGCACAGTACTTAATGCTAGCACCACTGCACAAGTCTAACTTTCATATTCTCAGAGAATACATTATAGCAGATGACATCATCAGTATATGTTGGGAAGAAGATGTTGTGAGGGCTGTACAAAATTGCTGTGTAGTCATGCATGACTGTAAATCTTTGTTCTAAATGAGACTTAAATGATGACCTTAGGACAAAGACTCATGCTCTTCCAACTAAGCACACACACACACACACACACACACACACACACACACACACACACACACACACACACACACACACACACAGTTATACACACACACACACACACACACACATAGTTACACATACACACACATAAGTTGACTGTTGTGCAATTGTACCCCCTACCTAACTAGTTAGTCCAGCTGCAGAACACAGTACTCATCATTCATGCCATCACAGAAGTCTGATTTTTTTTTGTTGTCACTGTGGTCTTTATAGAAAATGACAGCATAATACTGTTACAGGTAACATATACTGTGATGAGCCTTGTGTGCAAGTCTGGACTTCAGATTTGATTTTGTGCTTCGAATGTTTCAAAATTCTTTAAGTCATCTTGTTAACCTATATGAAATAAGCTCTCATGAATGCATGTTGCACAACCCTGAAATTCTACCTTATTGGCTGTTTTGGGCTGCATTCTATCCCTTTTAACTTTCTGCCTTAAAAACCCATATTTGCATGGGTTTGTGTGACACGCAGCACCACTAAGCTAGGGTAAACTATTACCTGTGCCAGAAAGTCTACTCTTCAAATTTTCCCTTAGATCTTGCTAGTTCTCTTCTTTTCTGCACTTAGACTAGCTTATTAAGTCTAGCACTTACTGAGATACACCTATATATCCAGACTGGAACCCATGCACTCTCCAACCAAGACTGGAATAGCCAGTCAAGAGGAGAAGGTCAACACTAGCACCACACCACAAGGAATACTTAGCCACACACCCTCACAGTTATCACATAATAACATAAAACACACACGCACCTTCACGGAGGCTCTCAATAAAAATCTACCCAAACAGCAACAACCTCCAAGGTAGAAACACACACAACCACTGTACCACAGCAGAAACCATGAGAACCATAGCTCACACAAACAGTGTGCCACACAACCAAAGCCCCTAAGGAAAAACAGCTTACCCAATACACTTGTCATATGTGACTCAAAAGTAAGGCACACTGATGTCCCACTCACTAGGTTAAATAAGGAGAAGATAATGGCCAGCTGCATGTTGGGAGCCAGGATATGCCACATAATGCACACACTCAGGTCACTCCACAACAGGTACAGATATGACTCAGCCATTGTCCATATTGGTGTGAATGACCTGAGATGCACCTCCCTGGACTATATGAAAAGAGACATGGAGGAGCTCTTGGCTCATGTAACCCACGAGGGTATGACCCTAGCCCTGAGCAGCATCTTACCATCACCCAGAATGATACCACAGTACAAGTAAAAAATGATTGACTTCAATAATTGGCTATGTTTCTGGTGTCTTTCGAAGGGGATCCAGTATCAGTCTGCCTGGGATGACATGATCGATAGACCTCGATGCTTTGCCAGAGATGGCCTGCATCTGTTGCCCCTGGGATTCCGTATACTGGCCAAGGTCCTTGCCACCCGTGTAGTGCCTTTTTTAGGTAATGTCCATAAGACCAAAATACCACTGTAACAGCTACAAGCAAATGTAATCTGAGAGTTATGCTACTCAATGCTAGAAGTCTAAATCTCAAAATGCACTCATTTGAAGCACTCCTTAAAATGGAGAATATCAACAATTGTGCAGTAATGGAGACCTGGTTCAAGGCACCTGAAAGCACTCCTGCACTACCAGGCTATAACTCATACCACACCTTTTGGCCCCAAAATGTGGAGTGAAGCCCTAAAGGCAGTGGTGTCTCCATATTCATAAAAGTTATGTACACCTCCAGGCTAGTAGCCCAACATAATGCAACATAGATACTCCAGGTACAGCTAGCACTGGGTAAGACTGCAATGCAGGTTGTTGCCTGCTATAGATCCCCCACCATGTCCAAAGACTCCCACTCCACATTCCTAAACACCCTGGAAAATGTAAAGGTCCAACCCAACACACTCATACTGGGTGACTTTAACTACCCTTCCATTAACTGGGAAAACTACTCAAATACCAACACACTTGCTCAACATTTTCTGGAATTTATCAATTCCAATGCCCTGAACCGGCTCATTCTTAACCCCACTAGAGGTAGAAACATCCTTGACCTGGTTATTACTAATATGGGTGACCATTTCTCTACTCCAATTGTCAACTCCTCCCTGGTCAGATCTGACCACAAGCTAGCTACCATGGATATCCACATCCCACCCACACCCCTTCAAAGGTAACCACCATAAAAAAACTTTTCCAAAGCCAACTTTGGGCTTCTAAAAACTGAGGTGGCTAACTTCACAACACCCATACACATGGAGAATAAATGCAGGACTGCCGAATCATACTCCAGTGCACTGTATGAACACATACACAAATGCATGGAACAGGCCATTCCCAATAGAACCAAGATGCTCTCCTCCAAAAAAAAGGAAGCCAATCTGGTGGTCCCCTTCCATAAACAAACTCTACAGCAGAAGGAAAAAACTGTTGCAGACCAAGGCAAAGTCCAAAGACTGGAAAAACTCCCTTGTCAGCCTCAACAAAAAGCTGAGATCCCTCATCAAATCCTCTAAAGCTAGCTATGAAAACAAAATAGCAGCAGGCACTAAAGACAATCACAAGGCCTTCTATAGTTATGTCAAAAATCTACAAGGCAACGTCAGATCTGTTTACAGCTACTACACAATGGTAACTCCTATATTGAGCCAACAGATATTGCCAATATACTGGCCGACAGATTCAGTGCCAACTTTACCCCCCTCTCACCCCCTAAAGGGCCAATCACAATACCTAAGGAATGCCTAGGACCCAATATTACAGCTGCATAGGTTAAAATCACACTGTCCAAAGCCAAGAATACAGCTTCCATGGGACCTGGCAATAACCCTGGCTGTGTTCTACACAAACTGCAAAATGAACTGGCACCACACCTGTGTGCCCTGTTCAGTCACAGTTTAATCTCAGGCTTTGTCCCCACCGAATGGCGCACTGCTACAGTCATCCTACACCACCCAGGGGGTGTGATTATGGACCCTGGGAACAACCACCCCATTAGCCTGACAAGTCTGGTATGTAAGGCTATGGAGCGCATCATTATGGCCCTAATAAATAAGGACATAGGGAATCTCCAGACTCTAGACCCCATGCAGTTTGGATTTGTTAAGGGTAGATCATGTCTGCTCAACCTGGTAGACTGCTTCGAGTCCGTCACCAGAGCTGTGGATGAAGGCAAGGTAGTTCCCACAGCCTACCTCGATCTGGCCAAGGCCTTTGATACATTTCCTCACTCAGGAATCATAGATAAACTCACTAAACTAGGCATCAACCCCTATGCCACAAGGTGGGTTGCAAACTGGCTTACTGACAGAACTCACACTGTGAAAGTAGCTGATTACAAGTCAGACTACTGACCAGTCACGAGTGGAGTCCCACAGGGACTGGCCCTGGGTCCTGTCCTGTTTGGCATCTACTTTTCTGAAGTCCAGGCCAAAACCAAGGTACTCTGACCAAATTTGCAGACAACTGCAAACTGGGAGCCATTATTATCTCCCCAAATGATGTTGACGTTCTACAGAAAGGCCTCACGGAGACCAATGATTGGTGTCAGAAGCATGGCCTTAAGTCATTGCCAAAAAATGCATTGCCATTCCCTTTGGGAAGGACACAGTACCCATGAACTACCACTTCAATGGTAGTTCACTGAACACCGAAGGTTATATAAGAGATCTGGGAACACAAGTGGATAGCAACCTTTCCTTTGATAATCACATTACCACTTTGGTCATAAAATCCTTCAATGTGGCACATCTCATTCAAAGGGTTTTGCATCCAGGAAGAGGTCACTGTCTCTCTCTTTCTACTCTTCCCTAATTAGACCAATTATCGAGTACAATGCCCCATTTGGCATGTACCTCACTAGACATATGCAACAACTGGAAAGACCACAAAAATCCTCACTAAGAGGATCCTAGGCCTGAAACACTTGCTCTATGCGGAAAGACTAAAAAACTCCAACTTTTCTCAGTATCATATCACCTACTTAGAGGCGATCACTGCTTGACCTTCAAAGCCATGTCACACCCAGCACTGCTAGATATGCCATATCTAAAGAAATCCCAATCCCTCTGTGCCACATACACCAGAAACCTCAACCTCATTACCACAATCAACAGAACTTGCTGGAGGGACAGGATCCTAGCCCAGAGACTGCCCATGCTCTGGAATAGACTTCCCTTACACATCAAGCAGAGTACCTCTCTGGACCTCTTCAACAGAAATCTTGATGAGTGGATGGGAAATAGAAAGTTCACACCGGGGATCACTTCAGTGGCCCTGCTGGACAGAGGCACTGGGAAATAACATTGGGCAGCATGTTGCCAGGGAATCCTTTTGGCTAGGCTTGTAAAGGCTTCAGGGCCATTAGCCTAGTACAATCCTATGAACCTATGAACTGAGATATACATGTACCTGTTTCTCAGTATGTTGTGTACATAACACATAGTCTCTCTCACACACACACACACACACACACACACACACACACACACACACACACACACACACACACACACACACACACACACACACACACACACACACACACACACACACACACACACACACTTTGTAAATAGCAAGAATACCAGTGCTGATGTATGTGTGTTCATATTCTGATTTACTGATGTCCACAGTAATAGATTTTTCAGATATCAGTGTGTTTTGATCAGTGATGACCAAAGGCTAGTGTCAGTATAAAGCCATAACAAATGTAACAATGCGGTTGTCCTTTTTATTTCTGTAGTGTATTTGACATTAGACCTGTTACTGAGATATCATTTCAAAGTGCATTGCTACAGGGCACACATGAGTCTGAGTAAGTATGCCTTCAATGAATACCAATTCCCTTCCATTCTGTTGTTTAGCAATGCCCTTTGATGGGATGGAAGATAACTGGGAAATAACCATAGTAATACATGCCAAACACCTGTTTACATATTGTATCACCAACAATGGCAAAGTGCTTGTACATGTAAGATTCACATTTCATGAATACAACTTGAACTTGAGAAATAGTAATGAATATATGCTATGGAAGAAATAGCTGAAAGATACTATGCTGTTCATACTGTAGTTTATATCAGAAATGTTATGTCATAACGTTTATGATATTAAGAAGTGCTGCTATTGTATTCCCTATATGCGTGGAGTTAAGCGATGAGCAAACACTGTTCTCTGTTTAAATGTGAAAATAGTAATATTTCTATTGCTTTGCCTTCCTTTGCGCAAACAGGCTAAGTAACAATGCATGGCTGTTAGCACTTTGGACAATATTGAGTGTAAAAAATACACCTGCATCCTAGCTTCCGCTGTGGCAGCAGGTGTAAAAACAGTAAGCTTTTGGTCAGAGCATGAATAACACAGGGTTCAAATCCAGCTCATTCAATTAAAAAACTGGTGCCAGGGTGGCATTACTTAAGTAAATGTGATAATTACTGCAAATGTGACAAACAGTAACTACATTAAAGTATGTGTCTTTGACAATTTTTATTATTAATGCCTACCGCTATACAGTTGTACTACTATTAGCTGTTTTGCAGGCCTCACTACCAATCACAATTTAATTGTGTGTAGAGCTTTCTAGAAATGACACAGGATGGTAAATGTTTTGAAATGATTATTTCTGACTCAACAGATATGCTAACTATTTGTGTATGATCCTGTATCCTGAAAAGGGTGTGCAGTATGCTTTGTCACAGAAAGGACAGTTTGCACATCACATTAGTAGAATATTTCATCCATCATCACCTGAACACGTTGCAAACAGAATCTTACAGATGATTCTAAAACATGTTACATAAATTCTTCACTACAATTAAATATACCTTTATTATTATATTAGCTATACAACTTTCCAAATCAAAAACAGGATTCTGAATTGTAACAAGTAATCCCTGCAATATGCAAGTATTGCTTATATGCTTTTAAAGATAATACAGATTAAGTTAACAACATGGCATTAAAAACAATTTTACTGGAATTAAAATTAAATAATGATATTTTTGTAATTTGATTGCATTTGTTATTCGTAGGAATTGAACCCACCAAATCTGAATACACTTTTACACTTGCCTAATACAATTAGCTAGAGCTACAGATGAAAGAAAGCATGCTTGCTTTTACAGTTAAGATCTGCATGCTTAAGCTGCTAGTAATGTATGTAAGCGTAATCATTTTAATACAGTTATGTTCATTTGTGCTTCATACATACCTCTTGCCTCTCTGAGTCTTTCTAATCTTTCAGCATGTGCCTCCCTGTTCTCTAAAATTTCCTGAGCATCTGGATAATAAAGAAGGAGAGAAAAAGTGACATGAAAGCATTATGCATACCAGTCTTGACTATCTACTGCTTTCCATATCAGTTAAAGTTGCTTTATCTGTATACTTACACAACTGTGGGGTGTCAGCAGTCCTAAATTCATCCAGCCACTGGTCAAGCTGTGCCTGCCTGGGCCATTTCAGGTCATTATAATGATGCCTGCATTGCTCTCCAGTGCACAGAATGCCAGTCACACTGGAGCCAGCCTTGCATAGACTGTTCCAAACCTCAGCCTTATACTGAGACCTGGTGTAGTCCCCCCTGCAGCAGCCTATTAGTGTAGTGCTTTACGAGGAGTGCAATGAATATTTCTGAATCCTCCACACCTCACCTTTGAGCTCTGAATTGGGCACCATCCTTCCCATCTGCTGCCATATCCACACAGATCCTCCAACAACAGTAAAAGTGTTTTCCAACCAATATGTGATATCCTGTTTTACGGCTAGTGTGCAGACCCACACAACCATGCCAACTGTGTTTGCATGATGTTAAGCAGAGACTAACATTGCCGAACAAAGAGGAAGGCAGTTTATGAAATAGGAAGGATAATGTCAGTGTTGGCATTAATTTATGGCATGTATGCTGACTGACCTGACAACAGTTTGTCCAGTGGTCAACACTGATATGTTAAATGACTTGGCTTTTAAGACCTTAATTTGGAGTATTAATTTTATGACTTCACACATATTTTGTGGAGCCTTACACACTGATAAAAGTAATTTGCACAATGTGGGATTCAACCCTAGGTAAAATAGAGAATACCTATATTTCCACATAGGTGTTTTTCCTCATTGCCACAGAAGAAGTGTTTGCCAACTATCGTCATTGGTAGTCATCTTAAAGAGAGAGTGGTGCTATACTTCAATTAACCATGTATGTATGTGACATGACAAGATCCTGGTTTATGCACTCTCAGGTGTGATGCAGGAGTAATGTGTGACAATATACTGGAAATGCATATACTTGTATTACTTTCTGAGTAAATTTTTGAGTTCTAGTTCAGACCATGCAATACATTCTGTTGTACGGCTATACTTCTGTTAAAGGAGGTGTGTAAATGACTATCAGTAAACTATAAAGTCCATCCCATATCAAATAATGCATTTTTAATTACAGAATCATAATTGTCATGCTACACCAGTTACACATGTAATACATATGATACCATGTGAATGCTCAATCAACCTGTTATGCATAGTTATTGTTATATATAATTATCTTTATATTGTTATTTTTGCTATAAGTGATAGTGTGACACCATTAATAAAATGTGGAGTTAGCTGGATTAAAACACTGGCTCACCTGTGTTCTAGCCATGAACTTACACTTAGTACCACAGGGAAAGCTAGACAGCAGGTGCATTTTCTTCAATCAGTACTGTCCAGAGTGCTGACAGCCATGCAATTCCACTTAGCCTGTTTGCATGAAGGAAGGTGAAGCAAGTAACAATGTTTCTTTTTTTGCAAGTTACAATGTTTCTTTTTTTTTCAGCAGTGAACCGTGTTTGTGCACAAATTAGCAATGTGCAAATAACACAAGAAAAAGCAAATATAAATTATTTCTGTTAATACTCATTATGATCATTTCTCAATAAAAAACTATTGTGGAACTCAAACCACAATCTACCTATCTTCCTTTTCTGTACCTCAACATCTTTATACCTTATGCTACACACACAGTTTCTGCTGTCATTATCATACAAGGTGCTGACTGACCCCACCGCAATGCCGCTAAGCATGATTACACTTCCTGACACAGCTGACATTAATTTTAAATTTTTTATACATCTCATCATGTTTCCACTATACTGCACTCCACACAGATGTTAAAAACAAAACAAAAAAAAAATTAAAAACTTATGACTACCAGGGACAGTACATGGAAAAAATGTCAGAAAAGTAAAAACCTCAACAAACTCCAGTTATTCAAACAGCTCCACAATCAAGTAAAATGTCTAGTCATTAAAGATAAAAAACAATACTACCTTTGTCTTCAAAATTACTGTAAACAGAACTCAAAAAGATTTTGGAACTTGGTCTCTACTCTACTAAACTCCGGCACCAAAAGCAGCCCTTACCCAAATCCTAACAAAACTCCAGCTGAAATAGCTTCACTTTTCAATTCTTACTTCACAGAGACTATATCCAAACTTGCTGCCACCTTTCCTCACACTAGCCATAATAACAACCCAACACTGACTCATTACTCCTCAACAAACTCTTCTCCCCAGCCTTTTTCTTTCTCTCCCGTTCCTACTTCCACTATAACTAAGCTTTTGCTAAACTTCAAACCCAGTAATACTGCCCCAGACAATTTACCCCATGAATAGCTACAAATTTCAGCCAGATCTATCAGTTACCCCATCAGTATTCTTATAAACTGATCTATAAAGAATCATACATACCTTCCATCTGGAAAAAAGCCTACATCATTCCCTCACACACAGGTGGCAACAATACAGAAATCTTTAAATGCCACCTATAATCATACTATCCCTCATCTCTAAAATAATGGAAAAAATGCATTCAAACTCAACTTATGAATTATCTACTCCAAAACCAGCTCCTTTCCACCACTCAGCATGGCTTTTGGCCTGGACACAGCACTATAACTGCTCTCCTATCCTTCTTGAACACTGTTAACCACAATCGCAATGATGGCAAACTTGTCTCTGCACTTTTCCTCAGTCTCTTTAAGGCCTTTGATACCATCTCCCATTCTCTCCTTCTTTCTAAGCTCTCACACCTAGACATGTCCACTCCCATCCTTGACCGGTTTACCAACTATCTTACTAGCAGACAACAGTCTACTAAATGGCTATACTCCCTCTCACCTTTTCTCACTACTTCCACCAGAGTTCCCCAAGGGTCCATTCTAGGACCTCTTCTATTCAGTATTTTCATTAACGACTTTCACTCAGCTATCACTCATGGATCTGTAGTACAATCTGCTCCGGCACTTCAGAAACAGAACTTCTGACCATGACCCAAAATGCTTTCTCCGCTACCAAAATCTGGATGACCAATAATCACCTCACCCTTAACCCTAATAAAACCAAACTCCTGCTCTTTACACCCAAAAAAAGCACCACTTATAATAAATCAGAATTTATCGTTTACTCTTCTAAACAAAACAGCCACAGAGGTAGCCCCCTATACCAACCTGCTCAGCATTACTGTAGATGATAACTTAACATTTGACCAACACATCCACAACAATATTTAAAAAAAAATCACCAAAAACTTGCCACACTTTATAGACATAAACACTTTTTAAACTATTCTACTAGAAAAACACTTGCCCTAACAGTTCTCCTACCTTCTCTCCTCTATGGTGCTCCCATTCTAACAAATATCCAGTCCTGCCTAAAATCTAAGATGGACACCTCCTATAATAAAATTGCTAAATTTATGACTTGTGCAAAATATTTTTCCCATCACTGCTGCTCGTTACAATCCCTGAACTGGTTAGAACTCCCACAATACCTCACATACATGCAACTATCTACAACACACAAAATTATCTATAAACCTCTCAAATGCCCAGCCCTTGCCTCTCTTCTGACTCTTTATCAATGAAACTGGCATCTCAGATCTGAAAGTCAATCTCTTATCCAAGTAAATAGACCAAAACTCCTTGCATGACAGTATCTCTACTCTTTCATGGTAGCAGAACTGTGGAATGTTCTTTTACCTCTTCTCCAGACCACTAATAGTGCCCCCCTATTCAAAAAGTCTCAACATCAATATATCTCTTCTCAATGGCTCTGCCCATGCACCACGTCCAAATCCTCTATAACCTGATTTCCTGATTGACCCCTTCTATTCCTATACTCATCATTATTCTCCCATCTTAAGTGTCACCCTTGAAAAGTACCTTCTATCTCATTCTGCCTCACATGCTATGAGAATAATTGTGTAGTTATCCCCACTTGGATCATGAATATTGCATAAGTTAACCGCATGGTCTATCTGTCTAATATGTACTATATAACTGCATATGTGTATAGCTTATCTGTCTTTTCTGTTAAACTCTTTATATACTGGATACCTTGCCACAAATCTAAGTCTTCTTTCATAGCTTCTAGCCATATAATTGTATAATGTTCCAAGTGAGTCTCTGTCTGTTAACTTTGTAAATTTGCCACACTTTGTAAATACTTGTATTTTGTTTATGGAGCTTTTCTCCCCAGGCCTCCACTGAAAATGGACTCATTACAGCCCCATGGACTTTTCTGGTCAACAAAAGCAAATAAATAAATAAAAATAAAATAATAGTTTAACACATGTTAAAAAATTGCACAGTTCTGAATTTCAACTATCAGAGTAATGAAATTACAAAACACAGTTGGGTTGGAGTATGTTATCTCTCTTTGCCACAGACTCAGCTTTGTAAAAGCAATCACATCATGTACATACAAACAATTCACATTTCCTCTGCAGTATTACAGGACATACACTTGGACATTCTCAGTTGGTTTTACATAGGTGGCTTACATATTCAGTATAATCAGTGATCACACAACCATTTATAAATATGTTTGCACAAATGCAGCTCTGACTTCTCTTAGTATTATGTTCATTCTTCCCTTATCTCTGCTGTATTCTCAGACATGCAGTCTGTAGTGCATTTTCTATCATTTTCTTTTAAACGTGTTATAAAAATATATGACAATGAGCCACTGTTTTCAGCATAGGCATGAAAGTTTTGCTATTATTGATCAAAAATGATAAATGTGTGGTGTTTTTTCATTTAAAAACTCACTGAAGTTATTTCCACACTTTGGAATTGTATCCTCACTGACACAACCACTGGAGTGAAGATTGTTTGAATTGCTGTTGTGCTCCTTCTCTCTCACACTAATCATTCACATTCGCAAGCCATTAGCAACTAACAATGGTGTGGAACCTGCACTATGTTTACATTTGCTACACAAAATCAAAAGTCGGTATTCAGCATTTCTAATGGGTTCCCACCACATTTGCATATTCACAGTGCTCAGATGGCTGAATCTACACTATAAAAAGGTAACCATGTAGCTAGGGAACTTGAAAGTGAGAAGACTTGTGTATTTGGACAAAACAGAAGATTGGGAAGTTTTATCTGCAGAGAAGGCTTATAATTTGGCTAGGATATGCTTGTATTATTCAAATAAATTCTAAATTTTGTAAAATGTTACAAATGTATTGATATATCTGGCAGAAAATGGAACTTTTATCTGTATGCACTTCTTATGCTTCACTGTTCACATAAGCATTTTTGGCAGGTATTTACATTTCAGGAATAGATAGATTATACTTTCAGCACAACTATTATTTTTAAAATTTGATTTTATAATATGTTATGGTATTGGAGAGAAATGTAATGTACGTGTCATGTATTATGCTTCTGCGATGGCCCAGGGCAACCTCCACAGGAGTGGTGGGCACAGTGTGAAGTGCCTGGCATTGATACATTTGATTTTTCTGTTGGAAATGTGTACACTTCCTGATAATTGTGAGGAAAGCATGTATATATTTACTTCAGTGGTATTCCTTGGTTTGTACACACCTTCATTTGTTTGGTGTTTTGGGTGTGGATGAGTCACCTGCCATTCTGTATTCCAAGAAGAAAGGTGTGTTTCAAGTGCTTTTCTGTTGAAACTGTGTATGCATTCTGATATTTCTGTGGGAAACACATAAATACATTTAACTTATGTGGTATTTGTGGGTTTGTAAAAACCTTTGTTTGAGTGGGAGGGGAGGTGGAACAACAACTAACCTTCAGTTGCACTAAAAAAAATGTGTTTCAAGTGCTTAATGTTGACAAAAGGGTACACAGTCTGATTATTTTTTGTAAGAAATAAATTAGTCATATTATATTTATCTGTTTCATCTTTCTTTGTTTTATGTCACAAGGATTATGGCACCCAAGCCTACAAATCCATGGAAAGCCCCTTTCAGTGACACAAAAGAGTAAGTGATAATACAGGCTCTTTGACACCATGAAGCATTTCTGCCTACTGGGTTGGGAGGGTGGCCTAATGGTTAAGGTGCTTGCCTTGCAAACACAAGGTTCGGGGTTTGAGTCTCACAAGGGATAATTGGCTAGGCTTAAAATGGCTCACAAGGGCAGTTAACTTAGTACTAATCTATGAACCTATGAACCTATGTTTGAGAGAGGACTTGGTGATATGGCTGCCAGAAAGGAGATTTGAAACCAGTTAGTCAATGATGTTAATGCAGGAGACTGCAGCAGAAATTATGAACAGGTGTGCCTTCTTGCCACTGATATGATTTCATAAGCCAGGAGGAGAGCAGCTGCAGTTGCCTGAGAATAGCTGCCTACAAGGGGTGAGCATGCTACTGAGCCCCCACTGACACCAAATGAGGAGTTCCTGTCCACTGTCAGAGATCCAGACAGCTCAGTGGAAACTGTACATAATGTGCTTCATGTTGGTGCTGATGTGTCTGGGAGGACGTGTGTCAGAGGAGCAGCTTCCACTTAAGCTTACATATGGCAAGTTTTATATTTGCTCGCAAAGTAAAATATATGACATGGCTAATACTTCTTGTGAATTTTTTTATCTGTACCTCTTGATAAGTAATTAGAGTTATACAAGAGAGTTGTTCAGTATACATGCATGTGCGTGAACATCTCACACAAGTTTCAGTTTCAGCTGTTTCTGACAGGACATACAGGCCATTGTGTATTCAATGTCCCCCTGTGTTATTGTCATTGTGGTGCTTAATTGTCATCCTTTCCTTGATTCATTTGTTCCAGGACCATTCTAGCTGCAAATTTTGGTGTCATCTACACATGGCAATCAAATGTTTATTTGCCTATTAATGGATCGTTCTTTAGTTATTTAATTATCTGTATGTGCAATGAGGGTGTAATGAGTGTCTGTATTGCTGTACTATCTGCAATTGTGTGATCAGTGTAACTTTGTTATCATATATACTGGTTTAACATTTAGTGCAGTAGTAATTTCATTCTTGTGGTTGCTGCTTATTATCACAGGTGATCCTGAGAGTGGAAGTATAGGACTCATACTACCTGATGTTAGAGTATCAGCAGGCTCTGAAGATGATGGTGATGGCCAAATGAGGCACAGTCAGGGTGTGCAGAGGTTAAATCTGACACTGAGGTGACTCACACATCCTTTATACTTCCCTTAGACACAGTCAGTATGCCTACACATAGCCATTCCACTGAGCCCTCAGATTTTGGACAGGTTGAGGGTGCCAAACTTGATCAAGGTAATGTGGTTACTGCAGCTTTAGGGCTGGTTAACTCTGACTGTAGCCAAAGTGTGGGCAAGGTAGCATGAATGAGGGTTGGTCAGGGTGCTCAAAGCAGGACTGTTGTCCACCCTACATCTGATCCTGGTGTGCCATTATTTGCCACTTGACATATGTTTAGGGCCATCATGGAGGGACAGGCATATTCCACTAGGGCTTCTGAGGACATGTTTAGGGTTCTAGATATGGCACAGGCTGATGTGCATGACTGCCTCTACTGTATAGCCAATGCAATGGATCAGATGAATGACATGATGGAACAGGCAGTGTCTATAACGGAACATCTGCTAGGAAGGGGAAAGCATTCACGTGGCCATAGGTCTGCAACATCATCTGCTGTTAGCCAATGTGGCCATGCCTGATCCCACTCCCATAGTGGTACTACTTCCACTGCTCTGTCAGTGGTTGAAGTATCCACACCCAGATGTGGTAGACCACAAGGTGATGGACCTCACAATAGTCATGAGGAGAGCTCATCCAGCAGACATTGTTTGTGTTCAGGTAGCAGCAGTACATCTGACCGTGGGCTTGGACATGCCAGTGCAACTCTTGGTGGAGCCAGTTCTTGTGGTTGGGGGAGACAATGAACTGATACTTCTTGGGCAGCATGAGGGCATATTGTGCATGCCTCCATCTATTTATATCCACAGCAGCTGGTGCTTCCCCCCTGAGTCCTCATCTGCATGTGGCTTAGTGACCTTGCCAGTGGTGGTAGAATGTGTGTGTTCTTTTCCCTTGGTGTTCCTGTTGCAGCTGTTTTCTCAGGATAATATTGTGTAGGATAGCACACACAGTGATAATTTTAGCACAGGTATTGGGATTGTACTGCAGGCCCTCCACCCAATGTATCTAGGCACTGACACCATGAGTTCAGCAGCACAAACACATGCTCTATGATATTTCTGGTTTGAGTGAGTACCTCATTATAGTGTTCCTCCATCAGTGTGTGTGCATTTCTGATGGGCGTCATCAGCCATGGTTTGAGTGCATCTCCTGCATCCCCCAGTAAATGGCCTTGTGGGATATCCCTCAGAAAACCTCTGGTAGGGCTGTGAGGTGTGCAAGATATGGGAGTCGAGATAACTGCTGGTGTTGCCAGCACACACATTTAGGATGATTCCCTCAGCATTATAGACAACCTGGCAGTTAATGTAGTGGAAGCCATTTTTGTTTGTGTAGGCCCTTCCCTGTTCCCTGGGTGGTACTTTGATCTCAACATGTGTGTGATCTATTTCACCCAAAACTTCAGGGAAGTATGCTACAGGGTAGAAATCCTGCATAGTTGTAGCTCTGCCCTTGGAGATATGGGGAAAATATATTTAGTCACTGGCATGCTGTAACACAGCATTCAGGAACTGATGTAGGATCCTGGATGCTGATGCCTGCAACATCCCCAGTGTGTCCCCTGTTAGTCTCTGGAAGATATCTGTAGCTAAAAATTCTGAGTACTACACAAACCTTGGACTCCACAGGTATTAGTTCCCCTCAGTTTGCCCTTGTTCTCATTTGAGGACAACAGAGGTTGCAGAGTTCCTGGAGTGTGTCTCTATCAACCCTGTAGTCCTCTTTTATTTCCACCTCATGCAGACCATAAAAAGTTAAATGGGGTCTAAAAACCCTTCTTCCTCTTGCCCAAGGTCTATTAGCAGCAACACAGATTTGAGCCTGTTGCACTTACAGATGCAGAAGAGCAATAGCAGCCCCTAACATTCTTTTTATCCAGTGTAGTTTCCGTGACTGTATTACAATAGGTTTTGGAATTCAAGGCAAAAGGCTACAATAAGAGTACACAATTGCTTTATAGCTTGTTGAATACCGCTACCATTTAGATTGGTTAATTAGCATGCAGTTCAGCTGCTTATGCTGTAATTAGCATGCCATACTGCATACCATAGTTAATAACAACAAAACAACCAGCAAATCAGCCATCAAACTCAAACACTTGTTGTGAAGGATATGTTTAATACCAAATGTAGGTTAAAAACATCCACAGGTTAGCACTTTCATCTGTAACACTAAGACATCATCAAAACTATGAATGTACTGCTTGTGGAAGCCATTTTAAAACTTAAGTGCAGAAGAGACACCTCCCATGTAAACCAATCACAACTTGTTGCAGCTGAAATCAGTATGAAACAGAAAAAAGAAAGTAACAACACTAAAAATAAGTCAAAACTTTTAAAACCTGAACCAAAATGCATAAATACAAACTAGGCAAAAAATAACTAAACAAAAAATGTTTGATGAAACACAAAATAATATTCTGCTGGCTCTCCTTTTTAGTTTACTGCTGATAGAAATCCTGTAATTTAAACCGGGAAAGTTGTTAGCATCTGGTTTAAGCTGCCATGACAACTCCCGGTGAAGAAGTTTGTTCTGCCAGTCCCCCACATAAGGGGAATTTTGTATTTGCTCAAGGACTAGAAATGTAAACTTGGTGAATTTGTCACAAACAATGGCATGCCTGGCCAGTGCACTTTTACTGTCCGTACATTGAATACTGTAAACATGTTGATAGATATGCTTCTTCACAGTGTTCTTAGTTTTTCCCACATAGAAAGCAGGACAAGATGCACTTGTAGCCAGGTAAATAACTCTTTGAGAAAACCAATTGTAAGCTCCACCATGCACAGAAGAATCAAATCTGCTTAAAAGGGTGCCATTTTAACAAGTATTTATGTAAGGCTACTGATGAAAATGCCCACATTTCCTGGTAGATAAAAATCTCATATGATGATCAATACTGTTTTCAAGAAGGGATTTTATGTTGGATTTATTTTTATAGGTAAAAGATGGTGGTGCAGAAAAAAACTTGTTGATGCTTTCATCATTTGTAGCATGAACCAGTTCTTCTGCAAACTTTTTTTTTGTCCTTGACATCCAAAGTGTAATGCAAGACCATATTAGTTTGGTGATTAAAACCTGTCTGATTGTCTTTCTTGTTGAGCTGATTCATCCCTTTCTTGATGATGGTGGCATATTTAGTGTTTCTCTCTGTCCATTATCTATGAATTCAGAAGTGGTGAGGGGTAGCCATGGTCCAAAAACATAGATCTTAGAATGTCAAATTGTTCAAGACACACTAAGTTATCCAAGATCAACCAAGAGGTTCTGATAAATTGACTTTTTACCACCACCCTCCTCTGATGGAAGGGGTGGCAACTGGTGAAAAAAAGAAATGTGCTAAAGTGAGTGGACTTACTGTAAATCCTGGTAGTGAATTTTTCATTAACTCCTTTTTTGATATCAATGTCATGATAATTAATCTGGTCATGTTTAAAGGAATATGTGAACTTTAAAAAGGAGGTGCTGCCTTGCAACTGTAGAATGAATTATTCAAGTTCATCGACACTTCCTTCCCAAATGATAAGTAAATCATCGAATTATCTGAAGTAGCCAGCACATTTGAAAAAGAGAGGGAGTTTAAAAAGTGTTTCTAATTCCCATTTTAATAAGACAGCATTTGCAAATATGGGGGTGCATGCAGCCCTCATATCCACTCCAACAGTCTGTTTGTAAAATTTACCCTCAAAGGTCAGAGAGTTGTTGTTTAACACCAAGTCCATGAACTCACTAATCAATTCATAATCTGTTTCAAAACGTAAGCCAAATCATTTTACAACCTCTCTGAACCACTCCAACCCCAGGTCATGGGGTATTACTGTAAATAAACTTTGTACATCACAAGTAACCAAGAGGAATTCATCTTGTGTCAGTATTCCCTTCAGTATATCCAGAAGGTCCCATGAGTCTCTTATAATTTGTGGGAAAGAAACAAATAGGTTTTTCAATTTTTGGTCTATAAACTTGGCCAGAGAGTCTGTAACTGATCCACTAGAAGCTACAATTGGACATAAGGGGGGAATCAGACAGACTGGAGGGGATTTTGGGAATACCAAAAATTATTGGAATAATAAGAAAATCCACACTAAGGAAGTCGTATAAGCCTTGTGGAATTTTATTGAATAACAATAACTCATCCAGTACCACTTTCATGACCCTGTAGGCTATATTGATTTCATTTGTGAAAACAGCACTTTACACACAATCATGCAGAAGATGTAGCGTAAGCCCAGAGTAGTCAGCACTCTCCATAATAACAAGGCCCCCACCTTTGTCCAGTTTCATGCATATAATATTGCGATTGTGAGTAAATTGTTGGTGAAGCTGTTTTTCTTTAACTGAAAGGAGAAAAAATTTGTTTGTATTGTTTTGCAACAGCGTGCATATTTCTTTTTTACTTTGCTTCTCAAAAACATTGATAATTGGGTGTAAAGGGAGATTTGCTATACTGTTCCTCTTAAACTTGTCAGGGGTGTTGCAACTAACATCTCCCCCAAGCAGTACCTAAAAATTAGTTGGTATATATAATTAGTGGGGAGCCCCCCACATGTAGAGGATCCACTGTTAACCAGATTCTCCTCATGTGGGAGGAGCCCCCCTTAATTATATATACTAACTCTGAGATCGCACTACAGTGGTCAAAGGGCAGATTTCCTTATGACTAGCATACCTCTAAGTCTGTACTGCCTTCTGTTGTGTGTATGCTGGCCAGCTATGGCTATGCAATGATTTTGTTTCTGATGATGTGCATTTTCGATGAAGAGATTGACAGTATAGTGTTCGTGGAACAGCGATTCACTGGAATTACGATTCAGCAGGTGAACATAGACCTGGGTTACTGAACATATTTCTATGTTTATAGAAATTTCTTGAGAGATTATTTGAAGAATATTAATACAATTATTATGGTTAATAATGATTTTTACTTGTTCAGAAATTAGTCATTAAGTTGTGTGCTATTCAATAAAAGGAGAAAAGCAGCACAC
Source organism: Protopterus annectens (assembly GCF_019279795.1). NCBI lineage: Eukaryota > Metazoa > Chordata > Ceratodontiformes > Protopteridae > Protopterus > Protopterus annectens. The sequence continues at coordinate 739,197,773 of NC_056735.1, read as the reverse complement.
AAGCAGGCCCAGGTGTCCACAGTGCAACAAAGCACAAAATCCACCAAGAAAAGCACTGGAGAAGCTAAGAAAGTTCTTTTTAGCGTAGTTAAAATTTAATGTTCGCTATACGTCCCAAAGACTTCATCAAGTTTTGTAACATTAAATATAGATACTTTATTTATTACTAGTCTGAATGAACATGAAATAGAAGCTATAACATCACATTTGAGCACATTCTCTTAATTTGATTCTTCTTATATCAATACATTCTGTGAGTTGTTAATATTGGTATTAGAAAATGTTTTTTTTTTTTATGTTAAAAGATGATTTATCCTGCCAGATATCTGTTATAGTAATGAGAACTTCCATGGCCGATACTTACACCACCATTGTGGCAACAAACATGGAGGTTTCAGTCTGGAAAGAAGAAATTGCTTTTTCTACTTAGATCTCATATTTAAAGATCATTTTCTTTCTTTAAATATTTTTGGATGAAATGTTTATTTTATGGAACAGAACAGCATATGAATTGCCAAGTTTTAAACATTATGTATGTAACAACACTATATTTTTAATTTTGAATTAAATATTTCTGAAACTAACATAGCTTTTTGGATATTCAATTTAAGTGAGAAATTAATATTTTGAAACAACTATATAAAAAACTGAATTGTGACATATCACATTTGCACCACTTCAGAATACATCCTAAATATATTTTTGCTAACAGTCTCCCAGATTTCAAAAGAAAGGTACACCCAGCACAGTATGTTGAAATACACCTTAGGTGAACTAAGGATGAGCATTATTCAAAAACCAACCTGAAGTCAGATGCACATGTTATCCTCCAATGACTTTGCCATCCTGCAGGAAGGTTTGCCCCATACATACATGGACTGAAACTAAATGCCAAAAAATCCATTATTGTATCCTTTGGGAAGTAATCTACCCTTGGGAGCTAATACAGTAACAATATACTCCCATAGTTGATCCAGTTGTTTGGGATTTATGTACATAGTGACCTAACTTTTGACTAGCTCTAGGGATGTCATTGTCCCAATTTAGTAAACCCTCATTAGGCCAGTCATTGAATATAATGCCCCATTTAGCTTGTATCTGTCCAGACACATAAAGCAACTGGAATGCCCACAAAGATACCTTACTTAAAGGATACAAGGCCTAAACAATATGTCCTGCACAGACTATATTCTGTAGCATACAGAATGCTAAGAGGTGACCTGTGGCTGGCATACAAGCCATCCATCAACCCAACACTGATGCATTTACTGCACAGCAGCAAATCAGATGGCATCAGAAATACTCACTATAGGGTTCTAAATATCTTCTACAGTATCAAGAGAACAGTTTTGAGAGACAGATATATCTTGCAGAGGATACTGCAGCTCTGGAACAGATTTCCCCAACCATGTAAAACAAAGCTAATCCCTGTCCATATTTATGCACAACTTGTATCTATTGGATAGGAAATAGAAATTTTTACCAGGACTGCACCTGTACTACTACTACTACTGGATTGAGGCAGTTCCTAAATGCTTTATTCTATGCATGGGTCCTCTCAAATAATCTATGGTATAATCCCACTTATTCTCACTAAGGGTAATATGTAATTATTGGCCATGGGATGGGTAAGATCAATCAAACACCAAATGGGATAGGTTAATTCAAGCACCAAAAGAGAAGTTGGCTAGGCTTAGAATGGGTTGTTAGCCTAGTACTTACCTATGAACCTATATCACCATATCTCATTTAAAGTCCTACAGGAAAACTTGTAATTATGGATTATATGGTAAATGTGCTACAGCAGGCCAAGGTTCTACCAGTGATGTTGGAGGACTATCTGTAAATGCATCCTAACTTCTGCATATATCCAGGATGGTGGCAAGCCAGGCTACAGTTTGGTAGATCTGTGCCTGTGAGATAGTACTCCATCCCATTAGAAACAAAGGAGTGTCTGAACCCTGGTAAGCTGGCTTCTGGGACATTCCAGTTGCATGTGACTCATACTGTAGGACTGTCCCATATAGTTGCTAGTCATATACTAGGACTATTCCTGGCAGTCATGAGTGACTAGGTGGATGAGGTAATTCTCTTTCCATCAACACCATGTGAGTGGCAGACTGCCATGAGACTGTTCTATGTTATAGCTATTGATTGCACCAATTCACCAATCAAAACCCCTTCCGGAGAGGATGCAGAACTGTACTTCAACAGAAAGGGATGGCTATCACATAGAATGCTTAGCAGATGGCCTCATCATTAACCTGATGGCAGCATGCCTTGGTAGTGTTAATTATACTGCTATTTGGAAGAATTCTGCACACTAAAGGCATTGTTCTGAGAGGGCTAAATCCTGAGGGGCTACTACCTGTAAAATATACCTACAATAATGCAAAATTGTTCTTTGTTCATATACTGCATGTGATGTAACCAAGCCAGTGCTCTGTCCATTTATATCAACCAGTGACTGTGGTTATCCACTGGAGCCCTGGTTAATGACACCATTCAGAGGCACGTCCATGTCTGCTGAGGATCCATTCAACAGAGCACACTCTATAGCACAGAACACCACTGAGCAAATGTTTGGTATGCTGAAATCATGATTCAGATATATGGACACATCTAGGGGTGGACTGTATTACACACAACAAAGTTTGTAGAAATGGTCACTGTGTGTGCCGTGTTGCACAATGTGAATACATGAAAACATGGTAGTTGGCCAGCCCTAGGTGTCTGAAGAGGCGCTATCACATGCTTCACAGGATGATCAGGGGGACACAAGGGAAAGAATATCCATTCATGGACAATGCAGGCTGCAGACATATATGCTGGATCAGACAACATGACACTGTATGGCTCAGAAATTTGTTTAATGACATGCCAGACATACACATGTACAATGATCATATGATGTGTACCCATTGGTGACAGTATACCAACATCACACATGACATGCACAATAATTCCTCTGTGACCTGTACATTATCTAAATTGTATCTTGCAACAACATTTGCATACCATGTTAACAGCTAAAAGAAATGTATGAGGATACCTGTAGGGAAGTACACAACTGTTATAGAAGGAGAAACATGGTACATTTACAGGAAGTACTGCTGACATATTTCTACATGTATATACTATATGTGGTCAATACCATTGTTATACATAATGACAAGATATACTCACTGTATCTGTTGATTATAGAATGTGCATATATGGCACAGTGTAGTCAGGAGGTTGGTTGTATGGTTGTGGGTAAGGGGGAAGTAGCAGACAACAACAAGTGGATAAGGGTACAGAACTGAAGTGTGGTAGTAATACATAGCTCAATATGATGCACCACCACCATGGTCTGACTGAATTTTTGCCATTCTGCAGGTTGCAAACTGAGCCACAGCATCATGTGACATGTGCAGACAATATGCAAGACATGTGCCCTGCAGGATACAGCAGAAGATGAGCATGGCATCCCAGGCAGGAATTCCATTCTTTCTAAAGGCAGTGTATAATTCACTGTCACTGAGTTACCTGAACAACATTGGGTAGTACACTCAAACATATAATTGTAGTACTTCTGTGAAGAACATATATAAGCTAGTATTAGCAAAGTAATATACAGAAGCACATATGGATCACTTATGCACATAGTGTCATATGTAAATGGGAATGTCATTGCGTAAGCATGTGCTGCTAAACTGTGGAATGCATGTGTTAAGTTGAAGTGAAATTTACCCATTGACAGAACCTACAGAAAAACATACTGTAGCAAATATAGAT